>NC_080162.1:92300904-92553493 GCF_950295315.1 Erinaceus europaeus
TTCCCATGGTCAATAATGGGTCAGGCCCTTTCCAAATTTTATCGAGTGGGTCTCTCTATTTGACCTTAATAGATGGGAGGGTAGATCGTGTTTGCCAGTGAAGAATAATAGGGGGTAAGGCCGAGTTATTGTAAATATTAAAGAGATTTAACGTAGTTAAGGCTTTTGCTAGCTGGATATTGGGGGAATATGTTCCTCCTTTATCTTTATTTAGTTGAGCCTTCAGTGTTTGATGGGCCCTCTCGACAATGCCTTGTCCCTGTGGATTGTAGGGAATGCCCGTGGTATGAGTAATATTCCAGAGGGAACAAAAATCTTTAAATTGTTTGCTTGAAAACATAGGTGCATTGTCTGTTTTCAAAAATAATGGGACCCCCATAACGGCAAAACAAGAGAGCATATGGCTTACAAGCTTTTTAGCACTTTCTCCTGTCTGAGCTGTAGCCCACATAAATTTAGAAAAGGTATCAATTGAGACAAACAGATATTTTTGTTTGCCAAAGTTTGGTATGTGGGTGACATCAATTTGCCAAATAGCATTAGCTTTTAAACCTCGGGGATTAACCCCAAGGGTCTGGATAGCAGATGTCTTTATGAGACTTGCACAAGAAGAGCATGTAGCAAGGATATGTTTTAACTATGGTACAGAAACATCAGGGAATCGAGCTTGAAGGCCTTTAAGATTAACATGGGTTAGAGAGTGAAAATTAGCAGAATCAGAGACAGAGACTGGGAAAGTTCCTGTGGAGGCAAGGCGGTCAACTGTGGCATTCCCTTCGGACAGGGAACCAGGAAGAGGGCTGTGGGAATGAAGGTGTTGAATATACAGTGGTTGGGTTCGAGAACAGAGCATAGAGACGATTTGAATCAAGAGAGGGGAAAGTAGGTTGTCATCAATTTTCACATACGAACGAGCAAGCCATGGAAGTAAGTTAACAGTATACACACTGTCAGAAAAAAGGTTGAAGGATTCTGGTACAGATTTTAGTGCAAGAAAAACAGCATAAAGTTCTTTGTACTGAGGGGAATTATCAGGAAGCTCACTAAAGAGAGGTTTAGGAGATTGTTTGTCTGGGTAATATATAAGGGCAGCAGCTCCCCTTTTTCCGCCATCAGTAAAGATTGTAGGAGCAGAGGGAATGGGATCCCGAGAGAAAAGTTTAGGTGCTATTAGAGGCAGAAGAGGTAAAGAAGCTATCAATTTATTAGAAGGAAAATGGTTATCTATTTGTCCTGGAAACCCCACGAAGCTTATGGCAAAGTGGGAATGATGGCGTATAAGCCACTCTGTATCTGTGAGAGAAAAGGGCAGAATGATTAAATCCGGTTCTTTCCCTAAGACCTGCACAGACCTATTTCTCCCTTGGCGAACCATGAATGCTAACGCATCTATCTCAGTGAGGAGTCTTGGAGCTCCTCCTACTGGCGTGTGAAGCCATTCAAGAACCCCATGGTCTTGCCACAGTGCCCCTACTACTGTGGGGGTGGAGTTGAAGATTAGAAGGTTTACCGGAGAGGAGGGGGAGAATCGAACAAGGTGCATGTCCTGGAGGGCCTGGTTAACCCTTTCCCGTGCCAAGGAGGCCTCAGGAGTAAACTTACATTTTGAAGAGGGCTGTTTGTTTCCTTTCAACAGGTCAAACAGTGGTTGGAGGCAGCTTGTGGGCAGATAGAGATACTGCCTAAGCCAATTTAAATTTCCTAGAAAACTTTGTAAAGAAGCAAGAGTAAGGTTAGAAGGGAAGGTAACATTAGGTTTTAAGGGACGAATTTGTGTTAGAGAAATCTCTGAACCTAGGAAGGATATTGGAGGGATCAGCTGTATCTTCTCAGGGGCTACATTAAGGCCGCTTTTCTTTAATGCAGGAATGAGAAAATCACGTAAGGCATAGAGATCTGTATCTGATTTTCCCCATATTAAAATATCATCTGTATAATGAAAAATATTAAGGCCCTTATGAATATATGGGACAAGGGCAGATTTAACAGCCTCCTGACAAATTGTAGGACTATTGGCCATACCCTGGGGCAGCACCACCCATTCAAATCTATCAGCGGGGCTGGCATTATTAATAGACGGAACAGAGAAGGCAAAACGTTTACAATCTCGCGGATGCAAGGGGATAGAGAAAAAACAAACTTGTATATCAATAGCTATGATTGGAATTCCCATGGGAATTGCAGAAGCCAGGGGCAAACCCCTTTGGGGGGAGCCCCAGACCTGCATGGTTTTATTTACTGCACGGAGATCTTGAAGGAGGCGCCATTTTTCCGAGCGCTTTTTAATCACAAAGACAGGAGTATTCCATGGGCTTCGAGAATGATGAATGTGTCCCAAGGACAACTGCTCTCAGATGAGCTCTTTTAAAATTTTTATCTTATCCCTAGGTAAAGGCCACTGTTCCACCCAGACAGGCTCATTAGAAAGCCAGCTTAAGCGGAGTGTTTGGCTACGAACAGTGGCATTTAGTATTGGGGGTGCTGAATAGACCTGGTATCGCGGGAATGAGTTTTACGCTCTGCAGAAGCGTCTGTGGATATCCTAACATCAAGACATTCCAGAAGATCCCTGCCCAGTAAGTTGGTGCTAATATTAGCTACCAAAGGGCGGAAGTGTCCGGTAGAACCTTCTGGGTCTTCCCACATAAGCGAGTCTCGTGTGCAAAATGCTCTCGTCATCCCTCCTATTCCATGTAAACTGGGTCCAGGGATGAGTTCCCAATCTTGGGGAACCTCTTCTTGCCTTAAAATCGTCTTTCCTGCCCCCGTGTCAATCAAAAATTTAAAAGGAATATTGCCAATCTTTACTGTCATAGAAGGGTGACCTTGCTCTAAAACAGGAGTGGTCCACAAAATCTCAGGCCCCGAATTTGTACCATTCAGGGGCGAACCATCTTTATGAAATTGGGACCAACAATCTCTCTTCCAATGAAACCCCTTACGACATTTTGGACAAACAGTACGTGGTCTCTGGCTCCCTGACTGAAAGCGGGGTTGCTCTGGCTGTAGGCGTGGTTTCCCTGACTGGAGGCGTGGTCGCAACTTATCAGGACATTGGTTAAGCCAATGTCCTTGGCGACCACACTGAAAGCAGGCCCCGTTTTGCTTACGTGGGGCAACTGCATAAACCTGTGTCGTAGCGGGTGTCCCATAATTGCCTGATGTAAGTTCCTGTGTCGCTAGAATCCAATTATCTGGGTGTAGGTGTTTAAGATTAAGGCATACCTGACAGAATTGTGGTGTCATGCCTTCCCAGACAATAGAGCGCAGGAGTAGTGTGCGGACGTCAGGATTATAAACCTTTCTCTCTAAGCTTCACCCTTGAGATGAAGCTCGCCAATGACTCATCAGAGCCTTGGTGAAAAGAGTTAATAGGAGCTGATAGATCTACATCAGGTGTGGTCACCCTTTCCCATGCTTGTGTTGCACAGATGCGTACCTGTTCAAAATAACCGGTTGGAAACCTGGATTCTGCCTGCTGAGCTCCAGATTCATAAGCTCCTGCTCCAAACAAAGCACCAGAATTCCATTCTACCTGTTTGTTACTATTTTCCTGCGATTGCCTAGAGCACTCATCGCGGAAACATGCCTGCCACTGAAGATAGAGTGGGTCTGGGAGTGCAGCACGAGCCAGTTCTTTCCAGTCTTGTGGTGTATTTAAATTCTGGTAAAAGCTTCTCAAGACGGACTTGGTCCATGGAGAGTGCATACCGTCCTCCCTGACTGCTCGCCTGAGTGTTCCAAGTTCTTTCGAGGAATATGGCTGCCACGGCTGAGGGTTTTGTTTAGAAGGGGCCAAGTTTACCAGGAATGTGTGGATTTGGTCCGGTGGCGCGGGAGAGGGAGCTACAGAAGTGGAAAGTTCAGTATAAACTGCTGTAGTGGCTGCAGGGGAGACTAAACGCATATCTACGGGGACGGAGCTCCCGGGGTGGACTGCACATGGTTTAAAATCCTTAAATGCTGAAAAAATATCCTTTAGCTCTCGTATCTCAGCCACTAGGTCCCTTAATGGTGACGTATCAGCAGGGGGCGGGGTCAGGGACGAGGAAGCCTCAGGCGGAGCTGAAACCGTGGCAGCAGGGGCCGGGGGCGTAGCTGAAACCGGGGCGGCAGGGGGAGGGGCTAGAGAACCGTAAGCCTCAGGGGAAGCAGGGGGCAGGGCCAGAGAAGCAGAAGGAACTGAACACGTGTCTGTGGGGACAGCTGGGGGAGGGGTCAAAGGAGCGGCCAAGCACGTGTCTGTGGGGACAGCTGGGGCAGGGGTCAAAGGAGTGGCCAAACACGTGTCTTCAGGGGCAGTGGGGGGAGGGGTCGTGGAAGCGGAAGCTGCAGGAGAAACCAAACACGTGTCTCCGGAGGCAGCGGTTTTGGGGCTGACTGCAGATTGCTTAGGGTGTTTAAGTCCTAAGCAAATATCCTTTAACTCCTGTATCTCAGCCTCAAGGTCACTTAACCTTTTGGCAGGAGGCCTTGTACATATCCTGAAAATAGTAAATATAGCCATGAGAACCCATGGTGTAGCAAAAATTAAAGCATCTCTGAGATCGAAAGCCTGTCCCAAGAGAGAAGGATAGAATGTCTGGGACACCTCCTCATAAAACGGAAAAAATCCCATGGTGGAGGGAAACGCGGGGCCACAGAAGCGGGCGGATGCCACTTACCTGTGTCTGGGCGGTTTCGGAGACTTCAGGCCGGGTGTGGTGTGGGTACGGAACACGATGGGTGCCAGATGTTGTTGAGGTGGTCTGGTGTCGGGCTGCACCGCGGAGAAGAGAGCGGACGTCCAGAGCAAAGGGGTACACAGATCTTTATTATAGGATGGGGGGGAGGTTTGGTTCAGACCACGTGGAGCCAGCCAGCAATGGCCGACCACGGGGGGAGAGCAGGGAGCGAGACCTCAGAGAGGGAGAGCCGAGAGCCCAGAGAGAGCGAGGAGAGGGGTGAGGGGGCTTTTTATTGGGCGACAACCAGGGGTGACGTGTAGGGCCAGGATTGGTTGAAAGGGGGCACTCTAGGATTTAGCGGGGCATAGAAAAACCTGGGGGCGGAGACTGCATCAGAATAAGTCCTCAGCAACACTCCAGTAAATCTTCTAATCTTTAACTCCACCCCCATGGTAGTGGGGGCATTGTGGCAGAAACATGGTGTTCTCGAATGGCTTCATACGCCAGTAGGCGGAGTTCCAAGACTCCTTACCGAGATTGATGCCTTAGCATTTATGGTTCGCTAAGGAAGAAACAGATCGGTTCAGGTCTTAGGAAGGGAACCAGATTCAATCATTCTTCCCTTTTCTCTCACAGATACAGAATGGCTCATATGCCACCATTCTCGTTTTGCCATAAGTTTAATGGGTTTTCCAGGACAATTAGATAATCATTTTCCCTCTAATAATTTGATAGCTTCTTTACCTCTGTTGCCTCTACTAGTACCTAAACTTTTCTCTCGAGATCCCATGCCCTCTGCTCCTACAGTGTTCACTGATGGTGGAAAAAAAGGGAGCTGCTGCCCTTATATATTATCCAGACCAGCAATACCCCAAACCTCTCTTTACTGAACTTCCTGATAATTTCCCTCAGTACAAAGAACTTTATGCTGTTTTCCTTGCATTAAAAGCTGTACCAGAATCCTTCAACCTTTTTTCTGACAGTGTGTATACTGTTAACTTACTTCCATGGCTTGCTCGATCTTATGTAAGAATTGATGACAACCCACTTTCTCCTCTTTTAATTCAAATTGCCTCTATGCTCTGTTCTCGAACCCAACCACTGTATGTTCAGCACCTACGTTCCCACAGCCCTCTTCCTGGTCCCCTGTCCGAAGGGAATGCTGCAGCCGACCACCTTTCCTCCACAGGAATTCTCCTAGCCTCTGTTTCTAATCCTGCTGACTTTCATTCCCTAACCCATGTTAATCTTAAAGGTCTTCGAGCTCGATTTCCTGATATTCCTCTGCCACAGTTAAAACGTATTCTTGCTACATGTTCCTCCCGTGCAGGTCTAATCAAAACACCTGCTATTCAGACTCTGGGGGTTAATCCTCGAGGTTTAAAAGCCAATGCTCTTTGGCAAATTGATGTTACCCACATATCTAACTTTGGCAAACAAAAATATGTGTTCATCTCAATTGATACCTTCTCTAAGTTTATGTGGGCTACAGCTCAGACTGGAGAAAACTCAAAAAAGCTTATAAGCCATATGCTCTCCTGTTTTGTTGTAATGGGATTACCTCTTCAACTTAAAACGGATAATTGACATGCTTTTACCAGCAAACAATTTAAAGATTTTTGTTCCCTTTGGAACATTACTCATACTACAGGCATTCCGTATAATCCACAGGGACAAGGCATTGTTGAGAAGGTCCATCAAACTCCTAAGGCTCAATTAAATAAAGAAAAGGGGGAAATGTACCCCCCCCAATATCCAGCTGGCAAATGCCTTAACTACATTAAATCTCTTTAATATTTACAAAAACTCAGACCAACCTCCTATAATTCTTCATTGGCAAACACCACCCACCCTCCCAGCTATTAAAGTCAAATGGAAAGACCCACTTGATAAAATATGGAAAGGTCCTGACCCCCTGTTGACTATGGGGAGGGGTTTTGCATGCATTTTTCCACAAAATTACTCCAAGCCTGTTTGGATTCCTGCCCGCCATGTCTGGCAATACCCACATGATGGTGCTGATATCCCTGAAGAACAAGAAACACTGCAAGAAGACTGGCTGCAAGAGGACTGGCTGCAGGATGCACCCCAGTATCCATAATACAGCATGGCAGAATAAAAAATATATATATATATATATGATTCACAGAACTCTCTCCCCCCCCGGATGTCTTATGCTATGACAGGCCAGTTGTGTTTTGTGAGTGAGTGAGTAAAAAAAAAAAATTGAGTGAGTTGAGTGACCAAAATTTTTGTACGACCCATTGTGCTCAGAGTACTTTGAAAGTTAACTGACTTTATATAAAATGGCTGGATGCAGCCATGGTTTCTGGAGACGTCCAGAAACAGTCCCAAAATTTTTCATTCCCCTTTTTGATTTCTTTTTTAAGTCTTGATATAAATATGAAATGTTTAGTCTTAAACTGTGTGAGTAAAGATGGTTCAACTATGACAGTAGATCTAAATTCGCATTTGAAATGATATGTCTTATTTACAAGTTTTTCTCCTCCTGTGTGTTATAAACTATATGTTTAATATGCATGTTTCAAGTTTGGTAAACATTAACATTAATTAACATTTGGTTAAATTGTAACTTTGAAGCCACATTCTTATGAGAAGAGGTAAAATCAATTAATTAAAGTGACTGAGTGTTTAAGGTAAAACTCTAAATATTCAATGTGACAATTCATCATCTCCTAAGTTAAAATACAAATCCTCTATACAGGACATTTTTGGAGGGCCCCCAAAAATGTCCTGTAAGCTATCTTGTGGAAATTAATCCACAACAAATTTGGCATCAATCTGATATTGTAAATGTACCAAAAAAAATTGTCACTAAAATGTGTTAACTCTAGTAACCTGAGTTTGCTTAAAAACCCAATGTAAAAATAGTTAAGAATCAATATATGTGACTTAAATTCAGTATGAAAATTTTGCTATATAGAGACTGCTACATGAGGTCACATAAGATGGCCTTTACATGAAACTATAAAGATACCTAAACCAATTATAATCATTGAGTTATCAATTGTAGTAAACTTCCAATTTGTTACAAAGTTTTTTCATAAATAATTGACTACAGCTATGACAAGCCTTCGCATAAAGAATCATCTGCTCATATATACATCTTGGACCCCAGAAATACATCTTGGACCCCTGACCTCTGACATCACCCACAATTACAGCCATCCCCCGAAACCCATGATGTGACCTGACACGATCTGGAGAACCTGATTCACAGACTCCAAAGGACAAGACTTTCCTACTGCCTTTCTCTCAACCATCGGTGTCTGCTCTTCCTGGTTCTGTTTCGCCCATCATGTTTTGGCGGTTCCAGGTCACTCTCTACAGAGAAGAAAAGTTCCAGTGGCTGTCCTCCTCCATCAAGATAAACGTGTGGCATTTATTTCCTGGCCGTTGACATTGGACTGATGCTTCTATAGAACTTGCTGGACACTCCCTTTATACTTCTGGACTTCTTGAAGAATGACTGTAGCAGTTCATAGAACTTTCCGCCAGCTGACTCGGGATTTTGCAATGCCAGATTATCCCTCTAGCCCCTCGGCTTATCAGGCTCCCACTCCTCCACCCATCAGGCTCACTCTGTCTCTTGCTACTCTTACTTATCCCTCCCTCTCTTGTGCTAGTTCTTTTTGAAGACACTAACACACTATCATTCTGCTTTCTTCCCAACAGGTTTCTGTTCACCCATACACTGCTATTTCCCTGACAGAGATGAAGCCTTTTACAGACATTGACCCAGTTATATATGGCCAGTAAGTAAGAGGGAGATGTTGGGGAATTGTGAGGATATGGTTGAGCTTGGAAGAGCTTGAGCCTGAGGGGTGTGTCAATCCTGTTAGTCTCTCTCTCTATGGAGAGGTTGAGCAAGGAGGGACAGTAGAACCCCAAAAAGCTGTGCCTCTTTTCAGTCTCCCTGCCTCACAAAGTGCACCACACTCTTGATACTATGGCAAATAGTTAAAAAGAAAGGGGGAGATGTTGGATAGTATGCCAGCTCCCCCTGGCTTCTGCTTAACCATATGCCTATATAGGGATAGATTTAATCCCATTCAAAGCTTTGGTTTATTTACATAAATCACTTTTACATTTACATAAAGCACCACACTCCCTCCAGGGCATTGGTGGGTTAGTGGTAGAATTCTCACCTGCTCCACCCCCTCTCCTTGTCACACCCTGATCCTCTCCTTGTCACACTCTGATTTTCACCAGTCACTTTTCACTCCACCATCTCTATATCACATCCTGTTTCCACCGTACTTGGAGAGTATAAAAACAGCTGCTCTTCTGATTAAAGACACTTGGAAATTGCTTTCCGGCTCTGAGAGTTCCAGAGTGTATCTCCTGCAAAGTTAGTGTGGCACGAGTTCCTGATCCCTCTCCCACGCAGCAGCCGAGATCGGCTCCAGTTGAGTTCTCTCCAACCCAGAGAGCACTAGCTCGGGAAGAAGTACCCTCAGGCTATCCCAGCAATGTTGTTGTAACTTTGGGTTGCTTCCAATTTTGGGATATTACAAATTATGCTGCTATGAACATAATATAGAGGTAGATAGAACTCCTTAGGTTGGTGTGTTCATTTCATATATATATATCCCCAGGAGAGGAATTACCAGGTGATAAAGGAGATCAATTTATAGTGTTATGATTTTTCCAGACTTTTTTTAAACTGAGGTTAAAAAAAATAGCATTTCTACAAGCAGTGTAAAAGCAGTGTATCTGTTTTTTCAACATCCTTGCCAACATTTGTTGTTATAATCCTTTCCAATGTATATGACACTCTCACAAGTGTAAAATGGTATATCATTGTTGTCTTTATTTACATTTATATTATCAGTGACTGGGAATTTTTTTTATTTTTGTAGTTATTATTGTTGTTCTTGATGTTTTCATTGTTGGACAGGACAGAGAGAAATGGTCAGAGGAAGAGACAGAGAGGGTGAAAGAAAGATAGACACCTGCAGATCTGCTTCACTGCTTATGAAGCGACTCCCCTGCAGGTGAAGAGTTGGGGGCTCGAACTAGGATCCTTACACCAGTCCTTGTTTTTTGCACCACATGCACTTAACCCACTACACTACCACCCTACTCCCTGGGCATCTTTTCATGTGTTTGTTGCCCCTTTGGATCTCTTTGTTAGTAAATATTCTGTCCATATTCTCTCCTCATTAAAAAAAACTATTAGTGATTTAATATTGATTTACAAAATATAAGATAATAGGGGTATAATTCCTCACTATTCCCACCACCAGTGTTCTCTGTCCCCACCCTCCTTTGGAAGAAACTAATATTGCTCCCTAGATCACAGATAGGAGTTGACTCTATCTGTATCATCTATCATTTATCTATCAACTATCTATCTATCAACTGTCTATCAACTATCATCTATTTATCTATCTTTCATCTATCATCCTATCATCTTTCATCTATCTATATTCATCATCTATCAACTATTATATATATATAATCTATCTATATCTGTACCTCTCTATATATACATATACACACAATCTATATAGCCTATTTTTATTCACTTCTATGAACATACTTTCAAGTCTTTTCTAAGTCACACCTTTGCCTATTACTACTTCCCAATATCCTTCCTTTTTTCTCTTAGATGAATAAAATAGTGCCTGACTTCCTGTAAGGTATTTTTTATTTTTTATTTAAGAAAGGATTAATGAACAAAAACATAAGGTAGGAGGGGTACAACTCCACACAATTCCCACCACCCAATCCCCATAACCCACCCCCTCCCATGATAGCTTTCCCATTCTCTAGCCCTCTGGGAGCATGGACCCAGGGTCCTTGAGGGTTGCAGAAGGTAGAAGGTCTGGCTTCTGTAATTGCTTCCCTGCTGAACATGGGCATTGACTGGTTGGTCCATACTCCCAGTCTGCCTCTCTCTTTCCCTAGTAAGGTGTGCCTCTGGGGAAGCTGAGCTCCAGGACACATTGGTGGGGTCTTCAATCCAGGGAAGCCTGGCCAGCATCCTGGTGGCATCTGGAACCTGGTGATTGAAAAGAGAGTTAACATATGAAGCCAAACAATTTGTTGAGCAATCATGGATCCCAAGCTTGGAATAGTGGAGAGGAAGTGTTAGGGAGGTACTCACTGCAAACTCTAGTGTACTTCTGCTTTCAGGTATATATTTTGCAGTAGTTTATGGATACGTGTGCACATAAGCTCTCTTTCATGGAAACTGGTGTATATCTAGGTTATGGGACTTTGTTAGTGAACTACCTGAGATGAAATTAGAGTGTACTATAAAAGGAAGACAAACTGAATCTTTTTAATATATAGGCTATGTATTTGATATGTGGACTCTCTCAAAAGCCTAGACCAAGTAGATTAGAAGCATCCAATAGCACTGCTATATACAAGATACTGGATACTGTACAGCAAACCATAACAAAGGGACTTTTCAAAGTTAACCCAATTAACAAATAATGTGATGATAATATTAACTATCGATTGTCTTTTTGAACCCTAAGACAGCAGGAACCTCACATCTCCACTATAGAGCCCCTACTTCCCCCAGTCCTGGAACCCTTGGATAGGGCCCACTTTCCCGTATGCATCTCCCAATCCAAACCAAATAATATTGCTCCTGCCGATCACAACCTGTAATGTTTTAAAGACTTGCTTCCCTTTCAGTGATGGTGACATTCCTGGTGACAAACATTTCATGTCCTGGTGGAGCTGGGGTTCAGAACTGTTGTGATACAGCCTGTAAGTAAAATTTTGGGACTTGATTAGCATATGACTGAGGTTAAACATAAGAACATAATTAGCATAAGGCTGGTGTAAGTCTGGCATCAGGACTGGACTTAAGGACATGCCAGGCTAAAGTCCAGTGCTTTGCTGCTGCACTATCATCTTCTGGCTCCCTGATTTCCTGTGCACTTGGGTGCCTGCCATGGCTGCTTCTCCCCAGACTTACATATATGTAATTCTTCTTCTCTTCTAGCATTTGCCCTTCTTCCGTAGCCAGTCAACAGCGTCAGGTTGAGCCTGATGTAAAGTTTCGAGACCTCCTTTGAATCTGGAGAGGTGGCAGTCGACTATGTGGGTCATAGTCTGTAGCCGCAGGGGCAGTTCAGTGGTCTCTGGATCCCTAGCGATGTAATTGAAATCTGGTAACTAACTTATGGATTCATGGGACCAGCCTAGTCTTACCTCTGCCAATAATTGCCTATTGTGCTATACCTAAAATGTAACATTCCATACTGATTAAACCTCTGATTGTTTTAAACCCACACTAAGCAAACATACTCCCATGAAGTCTTAATAGTTTTTTAATTACAATACAAAAGCCTCTTGTTATTTTCCCTTATCTTTTTCCCCCTCTGAGAGTATAAACCAAAGTTATTTTGGGGGTACGGAAAGTTGGAGTTCTGGTTTTTATAATTGTTTCTCAGCTGAACATGGGCATTGGCAGGTTGAGCCCTTGCCGGTCTCTGTATCTTTCCCTAGTAGGGTAGATCTCTGGAGAGGTGAGGTTATGGGTATGTCTTTCACAGTTTTTTTAATGAAGTCATGTGTGTGTGTGTGTGTGTGTGTGTGTGTGTGTGTGTGTCACTGAGTTTGGCGAGTTCCTTATAAATTTTGGTTATTAGCCTTTTTGTCTGATGTATGGCATGTAAAGATCTTCTCTCATTCTGTAGGGTGTGTTTCTGTTTCAGTGATCATTCTCCTTCCTGTACAAAAACTTTGAAGTTTGGCATAGTCTCATTGTTTAATTTTATTATTCAATTAATTTTCTTTTTTGGTGGATTTGGGTCTTTGAAAGCATTTCAGAAGAATGGAAGTGTTCTGCCAATTTTTTTTTTCTACAGTTATAGTTCCTCCTCCCCTTTCTAATTTCTACCTAGTATACTTCAGTGATCAAGGATAGTTACTTTCCTTTGTGATTCCAAGGACCACAAAACTTTATTATCCAAAGCATCAATTATTGATATAGGTCTAATATTTACAATTTTTACTGAATAGTAAACAAGATAATATAGAAAATATATTAATTTCCACAATGCACACACAAGGCTGTAATAACATGTCCACATTTTAAACTTCTAAGTTGGTTTTATTGCCGCCAAGGTTTCTTTGTCCCAGGTCAACATTTTTAGTTAGAAAAAAGGAAACAGAGAGATGCAGTTAGTGCAGTGGAAAATAGGTTCAAACCTGGGCAATGCACAAAACAAGTCAAGTATCATCCCAGGTGTGTTAACATTCTAGTCCCCTAGTAATAATTTTGTAGAAATTCTTATAGCATAGAAGTTTTACTTAAGCCTGATAAGTGAATAAATATAATGAAGTTATACTGATTTTTTTATCAGAAATGTTTAGAATAGTTAAAATTTATCTCTTCCCATTCTGAAGATAAGCAGGAAACAACAGAATCAAAATTCTAATATAAATAAATCATTTTCACATGCAGCATTAAACACATTGCAACCAGAATAGATCAGAGAGCCAATAAGCTAATATTTTTCTTAATATTTGATTATATCATATGTATCTTTCTACCATTTAGAAACAACGGCAGGATCCAGTGAGACCATCTTCCACCTGGGAAGGTGACAGCTTTGGCATATGCATGACCCAAGTCCAAGCCCTCAGTGTATCACGTAGAAATGTTCTGATACTGGGAGAATCTTCTATGTGTCACTAAATGGCACTGGGGGAATCTTTAGTGTTATCGTGTCCTTCTCTCTAGTTCTCTCTCCATCTCAAAAAGTTGGCTTAGAGCGGTGAAGCTCTAGTGAAAGAAAGAAAGAGAAAGAGAGAAATGAAAATAAAGGAAAAGAGAACTCCGGATTTGTTTTAAAATACAAAGAAATAAAAAAAAGCCAAATGCCAGGGGCCAGCCTCAGCAGGTTACTTGAATCTCTGAAGGATGAGGGGTGTCAGCATAAATGAGGTGAGAGACATGTCTACAGCTTCAAGAGCAGCAGAAAAGCATCTTTGCTTTTTCTCTGCAGAGATTTACTTTTATATGTTTTTCACCTGGATACAACATGCATCAATTCATTATTTTTGCAGAATTCTATGCACAGCTGCTTACCATATTTATTTCTATAAAGGCCTTGTAGTTTAGCAGTTAATAAACTTTTATTGTTAATTATAACATTTTTCTTGAGCAAGCTTCTTGGAATATTATGAGGTTTCTAGATAGCATCTATTGTTTCTAAAAGGTCAGTTTCTACAAAGCAAATTATCTTGTTTATAGCATTCCGATTAATATCTCTGTCTATTTATGAACTCTTCTGTTTCAGGTAAGCAGTAGATGCCACATCCCTGCCTTTCATAGTATTTATAAACCTGCCTAATGGTAGCAATTTTCTGTTTTCGGAAAGCAAACACCAAGGGGGACGGCACCTTGCTAGTCTATTCATAAATGGCAACTTATTAACCTCAACCCTTTTGCCCTTAATGTTTAACCACATGGCCACAGTGTTCATCCTAGATGCTTGCAAATGGAAGAGGGGTATTGTTGGGGGGGCAGTTGGTAAGGGCCCTTATACTTTGGCGGAAACCACAGTCTACCACCTATTCTATAAGCCACCCAAGGTGGCCTTTGTTCCCTGGGAAGAACCCAGCTGTCCGTATTTTCCCCTGACCTTTTCTGCCTTTGGTGTAGATAGCTGGGTGACAAGGGGGGTGAGCAATTCCTTCACAGTCAGCTTATCTGATAAATGGCCAATTGTTATGTTTTGAACCTCTTTGGTAAAATTACATATCTTGGTATAATTATCCATATCCGTACTTGGTGAATCCCTGAGTTTTCTGTGACAGCAGTCCTTCCCCAGGGAATTTTTCTCAGGGCCCCCAGGTGAAATTTGGAAAGATCCAATAAATCCAGTGATTACCAGAAGTACAAGCAAAAGGCTGGGTGGCTTTGGTTCAGTGCAAGAACACTCAGTTTGCAGATTTCCCCTCCATGCTTAGACTTTGTCAGACAGCAGGTGTGACATCACCTTCACAAAAAACAAAAACAAAACAACAACAAAAAAAACTTGCTTTTACAAAGGAATGGTATATTCATAAAATGAGAATTTTGTGATCTATAGTCAAATAAAACACAAGTCTTTGAACAGTATCCATAAGTGTTATGTACTTTGTTTTATTTACTTAAGAGAAAGAGTGAACATAGTATCTGTGTGCCATATTCCATGTGTGAAGCTGGAATCAAACCTGTGAGCTCCTGCATGTAAGGTATACACTGCTCCTTCCCAGAAGTGATTCTATTAAGGAATCTAATTTCTGAATCATCACAGATGCTCAAAATTCATGGGAATTATTTTAATTGCATCACCCTTTTCTCTGGATTTAACTCCTCAAACTCATATTAAAGTTCTAGCCCTAAATATCAATGAATTTGAAATTCATGCTTTCATTAGGTGATTATAGTAACATGAGGTCAGAGGGTGGGTTCATAATCCAATATAATTGGTAGTTATTTAATCCCTCAATAAAGAAATAAAAGAAGAAGAAGAAGAAGAAGAAGAAGAAGAAGAAGGAAGAGGAGGAGGAGGAGGAGGAGGAGGAGGAGGAAGAGGAGGAGACACTGAGCATTTGAAAAAGGATGAATGGTCTCTGTCAGAATCCATAATAACTAGATTGAAGAAAAAGAGTAATTTGAGGGGGAAAGGAATATTATTTTTTAAAAAAGAATTGGTAGTTATTTAAGACTTTCTCCACTATTCAGCTATTAAAAATGGTGACTTAATCTTTGTTACCTCATCTTGGATAGAGCTGGAAGGAATCATGTAAAGTAAAATAAGCCGCAGCAAGAAGGATGAATATGGCATGATCTCACTCATAGAGAAAAGTTGAAAAGTAAGAACATAAAGGAAAACACAAAACAGAACTTGGACTGGAGTTGGTGTACTGCATCAAAGTAAAAGACTCTGGGATGTGGGGGATGGTTCAGGTTCTGGAACAAGATCGCAGGCAAGAACCTGGGGGGATGGTTACATTGTTGTGTGGAAAACTGGGAAATGTTACACATGTACAATCTACTGTATTGTACAGATGACTATAAACCATTGATCCCAGCAATAAAGAAAAAAATAGAAAAATGTCTCTGTATGTCTTTTTTCATCTTTCCTTTGTGTATACTCCTGGAGAAGATTACGTGAGCACACAGTAAGAAGATGACTATCTGAAAACTAGAAAAAGAACTCTTCCCAAAACTTGCTTTAGTTGACACCCTGATATTGAACTTCAGATTTCTGAGTTGTGATAAAGCATTACTTTTTAAATTTAAACTACCCTATCTTTAGCATTTTTTGGTGACAACTTGAGGTAACCAACATACCTATCTTAAAAACAAAAGCATGAATCTCATCTGTGGAAACACATTCATAACTGGATGTTAGTTTAAAATTGTTAATTCATTTCCATAGTATAATTTACTGATCTTCATTTCTAGTGGCCTTCGCCTTTCTTTCTTCCTTCCTTCCTTCCTTTCTTTTTAAATTTCTTCTTTTTTATATTTTACTTATTATTCATGTTCCCTTTTGTTGCCCTTGTTGTTTTTTATTGTTGTTGTAGTTATTATTGTTGTTGTTAGTGATGTCATTGCTGTTCAATAGGACAGAGAGAAATGGAGAAGACAGAGAGAGGAAGAGAAAGATAGACACTTACAGACCTGCTTCACTGCCTATGAAGCGACTCCCTGGGATCCTTATGCTGGTCTTTGCTCTGCGCCACATGTGCTTAGTTTTCTTTCTTTCTTTCTTTCTTTCTTTCTTTCTTTCTTTCTTTCTTTCTTTCTTTCTTTCTCCCTTTCTTCTTTTCTTTATTCTTTTTTTCTTTTTATAGGAATTAAAGAGAGAGAGAGAGAGAGAGAGAGAAAGAGGAGCCAGAGAGAACAGATACCTGAAGCAAGTCTTCATAGCTCATAAATCTTCTCCCCTGCAGGTGAGGATGTGAAGTTTGAACCCAGATCCTTATACATGATGATATGTATGATCTACAGGCTGAGATACTAATCAACCCTCAAACAATAAAATTTCAGAAGATGTTGTCTAAAATAAGCACACTAGGATAATAAAATATATTATCTTTAAAAATCAGTATATGAAAATTGAGAATATATGTTATAATGTGCAAGAACCTGAGTTTAATCCCTGTCTTCACTTGTGAGGAGAGGTGAGAAGGGGGCACTTTCATAATGGTAAAGCAGTGCAACGGGTGTTTCTCTGTTTCTCTCACTCTCTATTTTCCCTTTCGTTCTCAATTTCTATCTGTTTCTATCATATATATATATAATATATATAGTCCATGAGGCTGGGTGGTGACACATATGATAAACAGGCATGTTATCATGTGCAAGGACCTGGGTTCAAGCCCCCAGTTCCCATCTGCAGGGGGAAGGGGTTCCAGAATAGTGAAGCAATGCTGCAGGTCTCTCTTTTTTCCTCTCTATTTCTTCCCTCACTCTCAATTTCTCTGTCTTATCCAAAATAAATCATTGTAATTAAAAAAATAAAATAATATATAAATAAGCCAGTAAATGCAATACTTAAAAAATGCAGGTATGAGAACATACCCTACTGCCTGGAAAATATATGCTTGAAGAGAATAAAAGACACCTTTCAAAGAAATTATTCTATCACTTTGTATTTTTAAAAATAACGAGTATGTTAAAAGTAAATAAAAATCATGAAATATTTAAAAATGGAAGTGAAGCTTTATACTTTATTAGATATATTATTTCATTATATTTTCCTGTCCTATAGATTTTCTTTACAGTCTGTTAATTTTTATTTTTGTCTTGAAAAAAGATTTTTTAATGTATTTATTTTCTCTTAGCTTTGGCTTTTATTGTCAAGTGGAAAAACGTTGTCCAGATGTTCAAGGA
Source organism: Erinaceus europaeus (assembly GCF_950295315.1). Taxonomy (NCBI): domain Eukaryota; kingdom Metazoa; phylum Chordata; class Mammalia; order Eulipotyphla; family Erinaceidae; genus Erinaceus; species Erinaceus europaeus. Next base: position 92,318,458 of record NC_080162.1, read on the forward strand.
ACTTACTGGCTATGTTTTTTTTATATTATTTTTATGAATCTAGTCATTATAGTTAAGTCTTTAATATATTTTAAGTTGATTTTTGCAAAAGGCGTAAGAAAGTAGTTGTTTCATTCTTTTGCATGTGATATTTCAGTTCACTCACTCTTGTTGAAGAGAATATTCTTTTTTAAATTTTATATTGTCCTCTTTGTCATAAATCAATAAATGTATGCATTTATTTCTGGAACTACTGCTCAGATGTGACTATTGGGAATGCCAAGGTTCAACTCTGAGGTCTTTTGAATACAAATTCTGTGTGATCCCACTTATCCTCTCCAGGGTTCAAAATCCATAATGCACATTACTAGATCCAGAATATCTAATTAATTTATTTCACTAGTATCATTCTAAGTCAATTTCATTTTTTAGTTTTCATTGTGATTTAGTCAAATTGGCTTTGACAATTGAACAATTGATAAGGCTACAATTACTTGTGAATTAAGCCCTACATATAAATTGTCCTCTCTGTGCATGATTCACTGCCTGCTTTGCTAACATTACCTTATTCATTCTTTGGATCTTAAATCAATAATAATCAATAATAAAGACTATTTTCCTGATTCCCCAAATTGGTACCAACCAATTAATTTTAAGTATAGTTAATCTCTGATGGATATATATGTATATATATGTATATATATTCTTAATAATTTGTTAGTTGATTCAATCCATGATTTGTTGTCTGGAAGAAAAAGTTTATTTTTTTGTTAAATTGACAAAAAATAAATTATATTAAAATAAAATAGACTAAAAAACTATAACAAAAAGAGAGATAAGTATTATAAACTGCTTGACATAAAATTAATAATATAATACACAGAACCAGGCAAAAAATATCAGGGATCTGATGTCCTTGTATTTCAAATTTCGTAGCCAAATACGATTGTTTCAAATTTAAGAATGATATTTATTCTATAATATTAATTAATGAAAACCAGTTCTTCATATTTTTTCTTAAACCAACAAGGATGTTTTTATAAAGTAATGTCTTAGTATAAAAGATATTAATTTGAACAGGAATAAATTCAATTGTCATTTTGCTCTGTGCCATAGTCATTTCATAATAGAAATTCTTGACCTCACTACATTGTAGTATACGTTGGTGCTGTAGTATCTTTTATTTCTCTCTATCTCTTCACTTCTTTTTTTTTTTTTAACTTATTTATTTATTTGCCTCTAGGGTTATTGCTGGGACTTGGAGCCTGCACCTCGAATCCACTGCTCCTGGAGGCTATTTTTTTTGCTTTTGTTGCCCTTGTTGTTTTATCATTGTTGTTGTGATTGTTATTGTTGTCATTGCTGTCATTGTTGTTGGATAGGACAGAGAGAAATTGAGAGAAGAAGGGAAGAAGAGGAAGGAGAGAAAGATAGACATCTGCAGACCTGCTTCACTGCTTGTGAAGCAACCCTCCTGCAGGTGGGAAACTGCCCGATCCTAGTATCTCCATTTCTATGGTGAAGTTATCATAATGGAACAAACTAACAAAAAATGCTTGTTAGAGGAAGAAACTTTTTTAAACATATACATTCATTCATTTATTTATTCTCCCTTTTGTTGCCCTTGTTTTTTATTGTTGTTGTAGTTATTATTGTTGTTTTTACTGGTGTCGTCGTTGTTGTTGGATAGGACAGAGAGAAATGGAGCAGGGAGGGGAAGACAGAGAGGGCGAGAGAAAGATAGATACCTGCACACCTGCTTCACCGCAGGGGAGCCAGGGGCTGGAACCAGGATCCTTAAGCCGGTCCTTGCGCTTTGCACCACATATGCTTAACCCACTGCACTACCGCCAGACTCACGGAGGAAGAAACTTTTTTTTTCATTATACTCTTTTTTAAATTTATTTTTTATTTAAGAAAGGATAAATTAATAAAACCACAGGGTAGGAGGGGTACAACTCCACACAATTCCCACCACCCAATCTCCATATCCCACCTCACCCCACCCATAGCTTTCCCATTTTCTATCCCTCTGGGAGCATGGAACCAGGGTCGTTGTGGGCTGCAGAAGGTGGAAGGTCTGGCTTCCCCACGGTCCATACTCCCAGTCTGCCTCTCTCTTTCCCTAGTAGGGTGGGTCTCTGGGGAAGCAGAGCTCCAGGACACATTGGTGGGGTCTTCAGTCCAGGGAAGCCTGGCCGGCATCCTGATGGCATCTGGCACCTGGTGGCTGAAAAGAGAGTTAACATGCTGGGAAATTGTGCCGATGCAGTCACATCTGCCATGTTGTCCCGTCAGGCTACTTCTAGTTCCCTCGAGAGTTGGGACATTCTCAGAGTGCCTGTTCAGCCATGTTGTCTATATCCCTGCAATATTTGGAGTGCTTTGGTCACTCCTCCCCCCTCCCATTCTCATGACAGTTATTATCCTATTCTGGAGTGCTATGGTTACTCCTCCACCTTCCCATTCTCACAAAAGCTGCTCCTATAAAAGCCTTTCTTCTTCCGCACCTCTCTCTCTTGTCAGCGCTTCACACTGGTGCTCAGATGCAAGAAAGGTTACTGTGTGAGGCGGCCATTTTCGCTACCTCCACGTGGCCCAACCTGCCTCTCTAGCACCCAACTCTGAGATGCCAGCACAAATAAAGATTTGTGTTTCCTCTTCGCTCCGGACCCCCTCTCTCTCTTCTCTGCAGCCTGCGCACAACAACATCTGTCGCCCATCATGTTCCGCACCCACGCCCTGCTGGGTGGCCCAGCCTGAGGTCTCCGAAAGCCATGCAGACACAGGTAAGTGTCATCCGCCCACCTCTCTGGCCCTGCGTTTCCCTCCACCATGGGAATTTTTTCATTTTATGAGGAGGTGTCCCAGTTATTATCTCCTTCTGCCCTGGGACAGATTCGCGCTCTCACAGACGGTTTAATTTTCGCTACCCCTTGGATTTTTATAACTGTGGTCGCCACTTACAAGATATGTACAACGTGGTCTGCCATGAGGATAAGTGACCTTGAGGCTGAGATACGAGAGTTAAAGCACATGTGCTTAAGACTCAGATGCCCTCAGCAATCAGCAGATAGACCCAGAACTTCCGTTCCCACAGACACATACACGTGTTCAGAAGCTCCTCCTCCGACCCCGTCCCCTGCCTCCCAGGGTTCAGCTTCTCCTGAGATACAAGAGTTAAGAGATATGTGCTTACAATCTAAACGCCCTAAGCTATTTGCAGTCAGCACCCAAACTTCTGTCCCTGCAGACACGTGCTCAAATCCTTCTGCGGCTTCCATGACCCCTTTACCCGCTGTCCCTGCAGACAAGTGTTTGGTTCCTTCTGTGGCAGACAAGTGTTCAGTTCCTTCTGTTTCTCTGGCCCCAACCCCTGCTTCCCCTGAGGCTTCTGGTTCTCTAGCCCCTCCTCCTACTGCCCCAGTTTTGGCTTCCCCTGAGGCTTCTGCTCCTCTGACCCCAGCCCCTGCTGATACGTCATCATTAAGAGACAAAGTGGCTGAGGTATGGGAGTTAAAGGATATTTTTTTAGCATTTAAGGACTTTAAACCATGTGCAGTCCACCCCGAGAGCTCCGTCCCCGTAGATATGCGTTCAGTTTCCCCTGCGGCCACTACAGCAGTTTCCAAGGCACCTTCCACTTCTGTAGCTCCCTCTCCCATGCCATTGGACCAAATCCACACCTTCCCGGTAAACGTGGCCCCTTCTAAACAAAACCCTCAGCCGTGGCAGCCATACTCCTCGAAAGAGACGGAGAACTCAGTTAAGCGGTCAGGGAGGATGGTATGCACGCTCCATAGACCAAGTCCGTTTTAAGGAGTTTTTACCACCATCTTAACATGCCACAGGATTGGAAGGACCTGGCTCGTGCTGCACTCCCAGACCCCCTCTACCTACAGTGGAAGGCATGCTTCCGCAATGAGTGCTCTAGACAGTCGCAGGAAAATAGTAACAAACAGGTTGAATGGGATTCTGATGCTTTGTTTGGAGAAGGAGCTTATGAATATGGAGCTCAGCAGGCAGAAGCCAGGTTTCCAACCAGTTATTTTGAACAGGTACACATCTGCGCAACACAAGCATGGGAAAGGGTGACCCCACCCAATGTATATTTGTCAGTTCCCATTAACTCTCTTCGCCAAGTCACTGATGAATCATTAGGGAGCTTCATCTCAAGGGTGAAGACAAGCTTAGAGAGAAAATTTTATAATCCTGACATCCGCTCACTACTCCTGTGCTCTATTGTCTGGGAAGGCATGATACCACAGTTCCATCAGGCATGCCTTAATCTTAAACACCTACACCCAGATAATTGGATTTTAGTGACACAGGAACTTACATCAGGTAATTATGGGGCACCTGCTATGACACAGGTTTATGCAGTTACCCCACGTAATCACAATGGGGCCTGCTTTCAGTGCGGTCGCCAAGGACATAACCAATGTCCTGATAAGCTGTGACCACATCTCCAGTCAGGGAAACCCCAGCTCCAGTTAGAGCAACCACGCCTCCAGTCAGAGCAACCCCGCTTTCAGTCAGGGAGCCAGAGGCCACGTACTGTTTGTCCAAGATGTTGTAAGGGATTTCATTGGAAGAGAGATTGTTGGTCCCAATTTCATAAAGATGGTTCGCCCCTGATTTTGTGGACCACTCCTGTTTTAGAACGGGGTCACCCTTCTATGACAGAAAAGATTGGCAATATTCCTTTTAAATTTTTGATTGACACGGGGGAAGCAAAGATGATTTTAAGGCAAGAAGAGGTTCCCCAAGATTGGGAACTTACCCCTGGACCCAGTATACATGGAGTAGGAGGGGTGACCTAATCATTTCGCACATGAGACTCGCTCATGTGGGAAGAGCCGGAAGGTTCTACTGGACACTTTCACCCTTTGGTAGCTGATATTATCACCAACCTACTGGGCAGGGATATTCTGGAATGTCTTGATGTTAGGATATCCACAGATGCCTCTGCAGAGCGTAACACTCATTCCTGCAAGACCAGGTCTAATCAGCACCCCCAATACTAAATGCCACTGTTCCTAGCCAAACACCCCACTTAAGCTGGCTTTCTAATGAGCCTGTCTGGGTGGAACAGTGGCCTTTACCTAGGGATAAACTAGAAATTTTAAAAGAGCTCATCTGAGAGCAGTTGTCCTTGGGACACATTAGCCATTCTTGAAGCCCATGGAATACTCCTGTCTTTGTGATTAAAAAGCGCTCGGGAAAATGGCGCCTCCTTCAAGATCTCCGTGCAGTAAATAAAACCATGGAGGTCTGGGGCTCCTTCCAAAGAGGTTTGCCTCTTGCTTCTGCAATTCCCACAGGAATTCCAATCATAGCTATTGATATACAAGATTGTTTTTTCTCTATTCCCTTGCATCTTCAAGACTGTAGACGCTTTGCCTTCTCTGTTCCTTCTATTAATAACGCCAGCCCTGCTGATAGATTTGAATGGGTAATGCTGCCCCAGGGCATGGCCAATAGTCCTACAATTTGTCAAGAGGCTGTTAAATATGCCCTTTTCCCATATATCCATAAGGGCCTTAATGTTTTTCATTACATGGATGACGTACTATTATGGGGAAAATCAGATACAGATCTCTGTGCCCTATGTGATTTTCTCATTCCTGCATTAAAGAAAAGCAGCCTTAATGTGGCTCCTGAGAAGATACAGCTAATTCCTCCAATATCTTTTCTAGGTTCAGAGATTTCTCTAACGCAAATTCATCCCTTAAAACCTAATGTCACCTTTCCTTCTAACCTTACTCTTGCTTCTTTACAAAGTTTTCTAGGAAATTTAAATTGGCTTAGGCAGTATCTCTATCTGCCTACAAGCTGCCTCCAACCACTGTTTGACCTGTTAAAAGGAAACAAATAGCCCTCCTCAAAATGTAAGTTAACTCCCGAGGCCTCCTTGGCACTGGAAAGGGTTAACCAGGCCCTCCAGGACTTGCACCTTGTTCGATTCTCCCCCTCTTCTCCAGTAAACCTTCTAATCTTTAACTCCACCCCCACAGTAGTAGGGGCATTGTGGCAGAACCATGGGGTTCTCGATTGGCTTCACACGCCAGTAGATGGAGCTCCAAGACTCCTCACTGAGATAGACGCGTTAGCATTCATGTTTCGCCACGGGAGAAATAGGTCTGTGCAGGTCTTAGGGAAAGAACTGGATTTAATTATTCTGCCCTTTTCTCTCACAGATACAGAGTGGCTTATATGCCATCATTCCCGCTTTTCCTTAAACTCTGTGGGGTTTCCAGGACAAATAGATAACCATTTTCCTTCTAATAAATTGATAGGTTCTTTACCTCTTTTGCCTCTACTAGCACCTAAACTTTTCTCTCGCGATCCCATTCCATCTGCTTCTACAGTCTTCACTGATGGTGGAAAAAAGGGTGCTGCTGCCCTTATATATTACCCAGACAAACAATCTCCTAAACCTCTCTTTACTGAACTTCCTGAGAATTCCCCTCAGTAAAAAGAACTTTATGCTGTTTTCCTTGCATTAAAAGCTGTACCAGAATCCTTCAACCTCTTTTCTGACAGTGTGTATACTGTTAACTTACTTCAATGGCTTACTCGTTCCTGTGTGAAAACTGATGACAACCCACTTTCCCCTCTTTTGATTCAAATCATCTCTACGCTCTCTTCTTGAAACCAAGCACTATATATTCAGCACCTTCGTTCCCACAGCCCTCTTCCTGGTGCCCTGTCCGAAGGGAATGATGCAGCTGATCGCCTTGCCTCCACAGGAGCTCTCCTAGTCTCTGTCTCTGATATTGCTGACTTTCATTCCCTAACCCATGTTAATTCCCATCCACTCCCACCTCCCACTGGCCCAGGAAGCTACATGACTACCCCTCACCACAGGGTTTTTACTTTGGTGCCCTACTTACAATTTGATCAGGTCCTGCTTTTAGTTTCCCTTTCAGATCTTCTTAATCAACTTCTGTTGATGAGTGGGATCATCCCATACTCATCTTTATCTTTCTGACTTAGTTCACTTAACATAGACATGGACCTTCCATATGATCCAGTAATTCCTCTCCTGGGGTTATACCCCAAGGACTCCATAACACCCAACCAAAAAGAGGTGTGTACTCCTATGTTCATAGCTGCACAATTCATAATAGCTAAAACCTGGAAGCAACCCAGGTGCCCAACAACAGATGAGTGGCTGAGAAAGATGTGGTATATATACACAATGGAATACTATGCAGCTATCAAGAACAATGAACCCACCTTCTCTGACCCATCTTGGACAGAGCTAGAAGGAATTATGTTAAGTGAACTAAGTCAGAAAGATAAAGATGAGCACTGATTATTTTCATTGTCTTAAGATTCTAAATTTAATCATTACTTTTATTTGCCACCAGGAATTATGCTTGAAAAACTCCACTGTTTCCAGTATTCATTCCCCCCCTTATTTATTCTGGAGTATTCTTTTTTTCCTTTCTTTTTTATTGGGGGGTCTAGAGGGAGGAGGAAGAAAGAGACAGAGGGGAGACACCTGCAGCACTACTACTCTGTTCCTGACTTCTCTGAAAATAAAGACAGACATAGCCACAATTATACATAAAGCATTTCTAGCATCATTTCTGAAGAGGCAGTGATTATTTTCTTTTTTTTAATTATTTATTTAAGAAAGGATTAATGAACAAAAACATAAGGTAGGAGGGGTACAACTCCACACAATTCCCACCACCCAATCCCCATAACCCACCCCCTCCCATGATAGCTTTCCCATTCTCTAGCCCTCTGGGAGCATGGACCCAGGGTCCTTGAGGGTTGCAGAAGGTAGAAGGTCTGGCTTCTGTAATTGCTTCCCCGCTGAACATGGGCGTTGACTGGTCAGTCCATAGTCCCAGTCTGCCTCTCTCTTTCCCTAGTAAGGTGTGTCTCTGGGGAAGCTGAGCTCCAGGACACGTTGGTAGGGTCTTCAATCCAGGGAAGCCTGGCCAGCATCCTGGTGGCATCTGGAACCTGGTGATTGAAAAGAGAGTTAACATACGAAGCCAAACAATTTGTTGAGCAATCATGGATCCCAAGCTTGGAATAGTGGAGAGGAAGTGTTAGGGAGGTACTCACTGCAAACTCTAGTGTAATCCTGCTTTCAGGTATATATTTTGCACTAGTTTACGGATACGTGTGCACATAAGCTCTCTCTCACAGAAACTGGTTTATATCTAGGTTATGGGACTTTGTTAGAAAGTGAACTACCTGAGATGCAATTAGAGTGTACTATAAAAGGAAAGGTCTCACCCGAGTAATGAAGCTGAAGGGTTGTCATTCCACACGTGAAGTCTCTGGACACAGTCTGAGGTGAGGCATGTTGAGGTGGCAATCATTGTGTTGCTTAGGTTGTGATCGGTGGATGCAATATTATTTTGTTTGTATTAGGAGATGCATACAGGAAAGTGGGCCCTATCCAAGGGTTCCAGGACTGGGGGAAATAGGGGCTCTAGAGTGGAGATGTGAGGTTCCTGCTGTCTTAGGGTTCAAAAAGGCAATCGATAGTTAATGTTATCATCACACTATTTGTTAATTGGGTTAACTTTGAAAAGTCCCTTTGTTATGGTTTGCTGTACAGTATCCAGTATCTTGTATATAGCTGTGCTATTGGACGCTTCTAATCTACTTGGTCTAGACTTTTGAGAGAGTCCGCATATCAAATACACAGCCTATATATTAAAAAGATTCAGTTTGTCTTTTGAGAAACTTTGAAACATACGATTGATTTCCCCCCTCTCATATTAATTAACTACTGATTTATATGTCTACATTTTGCTAGGAGTGTACATAGACACCATACCCACCACCAAAGGACTTTGACCCAACCCTCCCAACCACTCCCACCCCCCACTGGCCCAGGAAGCTTCATGTCTACCCCTCACCACTGGGTTTTTACTTTGGTGCCCTACTTACAATTTGATCAGGTCCTGCTTTTAGTTTCCCTTTCAGATCTTCTTACTCAACATCTGTTGATGAGTGGGATCATCCCATACTCATCTTTATCTTTCTCACTTAGCTCACTTAACATAATTCCTTCTAGCTCTGTCCAAGATGGGTCAGAGAAGGTGGGTTCATTGTTCTTGATAGCTGCATAGTATTCCATTGTGTATATATACCACAGATTTCTCAGCCACTCATCTGTTGTTGGGCACCTGGGTTGCTTCCAGGTTTTAGCTATTATGAATTGTGCTGTTATGAAAATAGGAGTACATACCTATTTTTGGTTGGGTGTTATGGAGTCCTTGGGGTATAACCCCAGGAGAGGAATTACTGGATCATATGGAAGGTCCATGTCTAGCCTTCTGAGAGTTTTCCAGACTGCTCTCCACAGAGGCTGTACCAATTTACATTCCCACCAGCAATGTAAAAGGGTTCCTCTGTCCGCACATCCTCTCCAGCATTTGTTGCTGCTGTCCTTTTTGATGTATGCTATTCTTAAAGGAGTGAGGTGGTATCTTAGTGTTGTCTTAATTTGCATTTCTCTGACAATCAGTGACCTAGAGCAGTTTTTCATATGTTTGTTAGCCTTTTGGATCTCCTCTGAAGTGAATGTTTTGTTCATATCCTCTGCCCATTTTTGGATGGGGTCATTTGCTTTTTTGGTGCTAAGTTTGCTGAGCTCTTTATATATTTTGGTGATTAGTTTCTTGTCTGATGTATGGCAAGTGAAGATCTTCTCCCATTCTGTGATGGGTCTCTCTGTTTAATAGTTTCTTTGGATGTGCAGAAGCTTTTCAATTTGATGTAGTCCCATTGGTTTGTTTCTGCTTTAGTCTTCCTTGCAATTGGGTTTGATTCATCAAAGATGTCCTTGAGGTGTAGGTGGGAAAGTGTTTTACCAATGTTTTCCTCTAAGTATTTGATTGTTTCTGGTCTGACATCTAGGTCTTTGATCCATTTGGAGTTGATTTTTGTTTCTGGTGAAATAAAGTGGTTCAATTTCATTCTTCTGCATGTTTCAACCCAGTTTTCCCAGCACCATTTATTGAAGAGAGACTCCTTTTTCCATTTAATCTTTTGGGCCCCCTTATCAAAGATGAGATGCCCATAGGTGTTGGGATTTACTTCTGGGCTTTCAATTCTGTTCCACTGGTCTGTGTGCCTATTTTTGTTCCAGTACCATGCTGTTTTGATGATGATGGCTTTATAATATAGTTTGAGGTCTGGGAGTGTGATGCCTCAATTTCTGTTTCTTTTCCTTAAGATGGTTTTGGCAATTCTCGGTGTTTCCATGTTCAAGATAAATGATTGTAGTGTTTTTTCTATTCTCTTAAAGAAGCTTGGTGGAACTTTGATGGGTATTGCATTAAATTTGTATATGGCTCTGTGGAGAATATTCATTTTGATGATATTTATTCTCCCAATCCATGAGCATGGGATATCTTTTCATTTCTTGGTATCAGTTTCTATCTCCTTGAGTAGCGACTCATAGTTCTCAGTATACAAGTCTTTCACTTCTTTGGTCAACTTTATTCCTATGTATTTGATTGATTTTGCTGAAACAGTAAATGGGAGTGATTTCTGGATGTCTTCTTCTTCAGATTTAGTGTTTTCATAAAGAAATGCCACTGATTTTTGTACATTGATTTTGTACCCTGATACCTTGCTATATTGACTAATAACTTCCAGTAATTTTCTACTGGATTGATTAGGTCTTTCTATTCTATTCTATTATTCTTTAGGTCTTTCTATTCTATTCTATTATTCTATTTCTTTCTATTCTATTTCTTCACCCAACCAAAAATAGGTGTGTACTCCTATGTTCATAGCGGCACAATTCATAATAGCTAAAACCTGGAAGCAACCCAGGTGCCCAACAACAGATGAGTGGCTGAGAAATCTGTGGTATATATACACAATGGAATACTATGCAGCTATCAAAAACAATGAACCCACCTTCTCTGACCCATCTTGGACAGAGCTAGAAGGAATTATGTTAAGTGAGCTAAGTGAGAAAGATAAAGATGAGTATGGGATGATCCCACTCATCAACAGATGTTGAGTAAGAAGATCTGAAAGGGAAACTAAAAGCAGGACCTGATCAAATTGTAAGTAGGGCACCAAAGTAAAAACCCAGTGGTGAGGGGTAGACATGCAGCTTCCTGGGCCAGTGGGGGGTGGGAGTGGTTGGGAGGGATGGGTCAAAGTCCTTTGGTGGTGGGAATGGTGTTTATGTACACTCCTAGCAAAATGTAGACATATAAATCAGTAGTTAATTAATATGAGAGGGGGGAAATCAATTGTATGTTTCAAAGTTTCTCAAAACACAAACTGAATCTTTTTAATATATAGGCTGTGTATTTGATATGCAGACTCTCTCAAAAGCCTAGACCAAGTAGATTAGAAGCATCCAATAGCACAGTTATATACAAGATACTGGATACTGTACAGCAAACCATAACAAAGGGACTTTTCAAAGTTAACCCAATTAACAAATAATGTACTGATAATATTAACTTTTGATTGTCTTTTGAACCCTAAGACAGCAGGAACCTCACATCTCCACTCTAGAGCCCCTATTTCCCCCAGTCCTGGAACCCTTGGATAGGGCCCACTTTCCCGTATGCATCTCCCAATCCAAACCAAATAATATTGCATCCGCCGATCACAACCTAACCAAAGCAACGATTGCCACCTCAACATGCTTCACCTCAGACTGTATCCAGAGACTTCACGTGTGGAATGACAACCCTTCAGCTTCATTACTCGGGTGAGACCTTTCCTTTTATAGTACACTCTAATTGCATCTCAGGTAGTTCACTTTCTAACAAAGTCCCATAACCTAGATATACACCAGTTTCTGTGAGAGAGAGCTTATGTGCACACGTATCCGTAAACTAGTGCAAAATATATACCTGAAAGCAGAAGTACACTAGAGTTTGCAGTGAGTACCTCCCTAACACTTCCTCTCCACTATTCCAAGCTTGGGATCCATGATTGCTCAACAAATTGTTTGGCTTCGTATGTTAACTCTCTTTTCAATCACCAGGTTCCAGATGCCACCAGGATGCTGGCCAGGCTTCCCTGGATTGAAGACCCTACCAACGTGTCCTGGAGCTCAGCTTCCCCAGAGACACACCTTACTAGGGAAAGAGAGAGGCAGACTGGTAGTATGGACCGACCAGTCAACGCCCATGTTCAGCGGGGAAGCAATTACAGAAGCCAGACCTTCTACCTTCTGCAACCCTCAATGACCCTGGGTCCATGCTCCCAGAGGGCTAGAGAATGGGAAAGCTATCATGGGAGGGGGTGGGTTATGGGGATTGGGTGGTGGGAATTGTGTGGAGTTGTACCCCTCCTACCTTATGTTTTTGTTCATTAATCCTTTCTTAAATAAAAAATTTTTTAAAAAGAAAAAGAGTTGTAATTAAAGAGCAGTGCAAGGAAATTCCCAAATGTTTATCAGTGAATTCAAAAAAGCACCCTGTTTGGTGGTGTGGGGTATCCTGCTAGGAGCTGATCCCCAGGGACTGCTTATGGTGGGGAAGGAGGTATGCTTGAAAATTAAAAGGCAGAAAAAAGAATTTTTTTCCCTTACTCTAATTCTTAACCCAAATTAAGTTATAGTCACCTCCTTGGTGTCACCACTAGGGCCCCTTATTGGCTGGCCTGCTAAAGGCAGAAAATCCTACTGTTTCCAGGAGATGTGTTCAGAGCTCCGCAGCTAGCAGCTTCTCAGTCTGCCATCTTCCTGGAAACCCCCCCCCCCAGACTTTTTTAAAGGATTTCTCGAAAATGAAAACTAGCTCCAAGTCCTTTGATCCAATGAGAGGTATACTTAAGAAGTCTTTGGATCCACCCTCAGGGTCGCGGTGGTCCCTGGAGACTCCCAAGAGAAAGCCCCTGAGCTATAGTGCTCCCTCTGGGTCCTCTGCCGGCCGCCCAGCAGTGCTCTACAACTGGTGGAGGAGCCGCCTTCCCGGGCAGAGGATAATGCCCGGCGTATCCGCCTTGCCCGCTGCCGCCTGGGATATCTGGAGCAGCCCGCCTGCTAGTCCGTGCCACCTTTACTCTAATTCTTAACCCAAATTAAATTATAGTCACCTCTTTGGTGTCACCACTAGGGCCCCTTATTGACTGGCCTGCTAAAGGCAGAAAATCCTACCGTTTCCAGAAGATGTGATCAGAGCACACGCTGCTAGCAACTTCTCAGTCCGCCATCTTCCTCACCCATGTTAATCTTAAAGGCCTTTGAGCTCGATTTCCTGATGTTCCTTTACCACAGTTAAAACATATCCTAGCTACATGCTCTTCCTGTGCAAGTCTCATAAAAACACCTGCTATTCAGATTCTTGGTGTTAACCCCCGAGGCTTAAAAGCTAATGCTATTTGGCAAATTGATGTCACCCACATACCAAACTTTGGCAAACAAAAATATGTGTTTGTCTCAATTGATACCTTTTCTAAATTTATGTGGGCAACATCTCAGACAGGAGAGAGCTCAAAAAAGCTTATAAGCCATATGCTCTCCTGTTTTGCTGTTATGGGCTTACCTCTACCACTGAAAACTGACAATGTACCTGTGTTTACCAGCAATCAATTTAAAGATTTTTGTTCCCTCTGGAACATTACTCATACCACAGGCATTCCCCATAATCCATAAGGACAAGGCATTATTGAGAGGTCCCATCAAACCCTTAAGGATCAATTAAATAAAAATAAAGGAGGAATGTAACCCCCCAATATCCAGCTAGCAAAAGCCTTAACTACATTAAATCTCTTTAATATTTACAATAACTCGGACTTACCTCCTATTATTCTTCACTGGCAAACACCATCTACTCTCCCATCTATTAAGGTCAAATGGAAAGACCCACTTGATAAAATTTGGAAAGGGCCTGACCCTCTATTGACCATGGGAAGAGGTTTTGCATGCATTTTACCACATAATTACTCTAAACCTGTCTGGGTTCCTGCCCGCCATGTCCAACAATACCCTCATGATGGCACTGTTATCCCTGAAGAACAAGAAATACAAGAGGACTAGCCACAGGATACATCCTAGGATCCATAATATGACATGGCAGAACCTACAAAAGTTGGCTCACAGAGCCCTCTCTCCTACACCTTCTCTGAATGTCTTATGTTATGACTGGCCAGTTGTGTTTTGTGAGTGAGTGTGTTGAATGTACAAACATTTTTGTATGACCCATCTGCTCAGAATACTCTAAATGTTAAAACCATTGTCACTAACATGCGTTAACTCTCTAAGTAACCTGAGTCTGTTTATAGTCCAAAGTCAATTATAGTAAACTTCTAACTTGGTACAAGTTTTATTGTTTTTCACAAGTAAGTGATTACAGCTATCAAGCCTTCATATGAGGAATCATCTGTTCATATGGTAAGGTATTAAACTGTAAGAAGTTCCTCCATATCCAACCTATGTGAATTAACAACATTCACATATTCTTGTACACTTAACTGGTGTATCTTGTCTTGCCACCATAGGCCTGCCTTTGTCAGCCAACAATTTAAAGATGTTTCCCTTTATAACATCACCCATGCCACGGACATCCTTTACCAGCCCCAAAGACAAATGGCTTTTCCCCTGGACATCACATCCACTGACTGCTTCCCTTAGACTTAAGATATGATCCCACCTCTTCATACCAATGGATACATTCCCCCTTCCTTACCTGTATACCCTTAGTTGTGGGACTCTAGCTTTTTTCACTTCTTCTGCTCACAATAGGTCTTATAATTCTTTTTTTTCAACATTTTAAATTTATTTATTAATGAGAAAGAGAGGAGGAAAGAGAAAGAACCAGATATCTTTCTGGTACATGTGCTGCCGGGGATTGAACTTGGGACCTCACGCTTGAGAGTCTAATGCCTTATCCACTGCAACACCTCCCAGACCATGGTCCTATAATTCTTAACAAGCTCATGGCCTTTTTGAGGCAACAGATTGATGCCATAAAGATGCAACCTATACAAACTCACTATCATAGGCTGGACATGGCAGAATATTGAGTTGCTGTGGAGGATTTGCCCCCCTCCATCAGAACGTCCACCATGTAGAGGGCTGGCTAGCCAATGATGGGTAAGAGGAAACTAGCGCTATCCAATTAACCTAAGACAGGGCACCTGGTACTACTGGGCAAAAATGACCAGGTGTTCCAATGATGGGTAAGACAGAAGGATGATCCCCAACCTAAGACAAGCACAGTCCACAAAACAAAGTCCACCAAACATCAAAACATGATATAAGACAGAGGGACATGTGGGGAGCCACATGTGCCCTCAAGGTTGCTATTGGCATGGCCATAGAGTTTATGTTAAAAGATAGTTCCTGGGAATCGGGCAGTGGCACAGTGGGTTTAGCGCAGGTGGCGCTAAGTGCAAGAACTGGCTTGAGGATCCCAGTTTGAGCCCCCGGCTCCTCACCTGCAGGGGAATCACTTCACAGGCGGTGAAGCAGGTCTACAGGTATCTTTCTCTCCCCTTCTCTGTCTTCCCCTCCTCTCTCCATTTCTCTCTGTTCTATCCAACAACCACAATATCAGCAATAACAACAATATAATTACAACAATAAAACAACTAGGGCAACAAAAGGCAAGATACCAAAAAAAAAAAAAGGGATAAGATAGTTCCCGCTTCCCTACACCTTAGAGTCTTTGTTAAAAGATAAGTTATTTTTCCCCATGAATATATAATAATAAATGAATAGGAAAGATACGTCCCCCATTACTCAGTTGGCTAAGGCACCAAACCTCTTTTTCTATAAAGCATTCAAATCAGATGCCCTGCTAACCACGAGAAGCAGATTGTTTGTGTTTCTTCCACAGGAATCCCGGAAAAAACCATCTGGACCCCTGCACACCCTGACATCACCCACTAGATGGCATGACTACAGTGGCACACCCCCCCGAAACCCTAGATGTCACCTGACACGATCTGAAGAACCTGATTCACAGACTCCAAGGACAGAACGTTTTTTAATGTCTGTCTGCCTTTCCTGCTTCTGCTTTGCCTGTCACATTTTGGCGGTTCCAGCTCACAATCTACAGAAAAGCGGAATTCCAGAGGCTGACCTTCCTCATGCAGCATTTCATCCCCTGCCATTTCTCCCCCTAGTCACCTACTTTGGACTGAGATTTCTATCGGATTTGCTGATATACCCTTTGGACACTTTAGACAATTTTACAGCAGCTTCCTTCCCTTCACGTTGCTGGTTTTTCATAGACTGACAATGAGTAGTTCATAGACTTTACACACTGTTGCCCTGGGCATTAGATAAAAGGAAAGGGGAGATGCTGGGAAATTGTGCCTATGCAGTCACATCTGCCATGTTGTCCCCTCAGGCTACTGCTAGTTCCAGCGAGAGTTGGGACATTCTCAGAGTGCCTGTTCAGCCATGTTGTGCCCTCAGGGCATTGTCTATATCCCCACGATATTTGGAGTGCTTTGGTCACTCCTCCCCCCTCCCATTCTCATGAGAGTTATTATCCTATCCTGGAGTGCTATGTTTACTCCTACCCCTTACCATTCTCGCGAAAGCTGCTCCTATAAAAGCCTTTCTTCTTCTGCACCTCGCTCTCTTGCCAGCGCTTCACACCGGTGCTCAGACACAGGAAAGGTTACTGTGTGAGGCGGCCATTTTCGCTACCTCCACATGGCCCAACCTGCCTCTCTAGCACCCAACTCTGAAGTGCCAGTGCAAATAAATATTTGTGTTTCCTCTTCACTCCGGACCCCCTCTCTCTCTTCTCTGCGGCCCACGCACAACAACATTAACATACAAAACCAAACAAATTATTGAGCAATCATGGACCCAGAGGATGGAATAGTGGAGAGGAAGCGTTGGGGGTGAGGAATACTCACTGCAAACTCTAGTGTACTTTTGCTTTCAGGTATATATTTTGCAGTAGTTTATGGATATGTGTGAACATATGCTCTCTCTCACAGAGCCTGGTCTATATCTAGGTTTTGGGACTTTGTTAGAAAGTGAACCATCTGGGATGGAATTAGAGAATACTATGAAAGGAAAGATCTCACCCAAGTAATGAAGCTGAAGAGTTGTCATTCCACACATGAAGTCTCTGGACACAGTCTGAGCTGAAGCATGTTGAGATAGCAATCGTTGCATTGATTAGGTTGCGACTGGCAGATGCAATATTATTTGATATGGATTGGGAGAGGCATGTGGCAAAGTGGGCCCTATCCTAAGGTTCCAGGACTGGGGGAAATATAGGCTCTATAGTGGAGATGTGAGGTTTATGCTGTCTTACAGTTCAAAAAGACAATGGATAGTTAATGTTATCATCACATTATTTGGTAATTGGGTTAACTTTGAAAAGTCCTTTTGTTAGGGTTTGCTGTATAGTACCCAATATCTTGTATATAGCTGTGCCATTGGTTGCTTCTGATCTACTTGGTCTAGGCTTTTGAGAGAGTCTGCATATCAAATACTCAGCCTATATATTAAAAAGACTCAGTCTGTGTTTTAAAAACTTCTGAGACATACAATTAATTTTCTCGCTTTCATATTAATTAACTAGTGATTTATATGACTATACTTTACTAGGAGTGTACATAAAAACCATTCCCACCACCAGAATACTCTGTCCCAGACCACCCCACACACACTCAGGCCCAGGATGCTGCATGTCTACCCCTCGCTACAGGGTTTTTACTTTGGTGCCCTACTTTCAATTTAAGTCAGATCCTGCTTTTAGTTTCCCCTTACAGATCTTCTTTTTCAACTTCTGTTGATGAGTGGGATCATTCCATACTCATCTTTATCTCTCTGACTTAACTCAGTTAACATCATTCCTTCTAGTTCTGTCCAAGATGGGTCAGAGAAGGTGGGTTCATTGTTATTGATAGCTGTATAGTATTCCACTGTGTATATATACCATAGCTTTCTCAGCCACTCGTCTGTTGTTGGGCACCTGGGTTGCTTCCAGGTTTTAGCTATTATGAATTGTGCTGCTATGAACATAGGAGTACACACCTCTTTTTGGTTGGGTGTTATGGAGAGGAAGAAACTTTTAAAGCAACAAAAATCAAATGTATGACTGAGGTGGAGGGTGTGGTGATTAAAACACCAAGTGTTAGTGTGAATTTTTATCTCTGAACCTTTACAGTTTTGTAAACATTGCTTAAATGTAAAATTTAAGAGTATTGTTTCCATGCTAATTTTGTACTGAATTAAATCTATAATCAAGGTTATCACCAGAGTAGAAAAATAAGAAAACAAATGCAAGAAAAATAAATGAGTGTTCAAAAATTCACCAGTGTGTAGTCATATAAAATATAAAATATTAAATAACTAAGAAAATAAGATAATGACAAAAATTTTTAAAAATGGGCAAAATTTCTAAAAAAAAAATTAAAAAAAGGTAAATTAGAAGTGTTTTAAAATAAGTAGGCAATAGGTGGTTAAAAGCCAAATATTAAAATAAGCACTTGGAAAATGTCCAAATTCTAACAGCTTCTTGTAAAAATAAAAAACTAAGACAAAGAATGTGTTATTTACTTTCCTTTATTTCTGTGAAGGTTAATGGAAGCCATGGGTATGTGTTTTAGATACTGGGATAGCTAGGACAAAATTTTATTTCTTATGTGAGGGAGAAAAATGAAGTCACAGCATGAGGCCCAAATCTGCTTGAGAATTAGTTGCAAAGGTTGGAGTTCCAATCACCAGTTATCTGTATATTTTATACAGAAAGCATAGCAACAAACTAACACCAGAAGCCAAGGAAAAGGAGAATCTGTCTTCTATTAAGTATTTTAAATTGCTTGTCTTGCTTTCTGCTATAAAATAGCCATTTCTCTAACTGGAAAACACACACACACACACACACACACACACACACACACACTGATTTGAATAGTGGACTTATTTGGCAGTACTTATGAAGAACTCATTGTATTACTTTAAGGTGGTGGTAATCATTATTTTTCCCTTTGAAGATGAGGGACTTAAATCATAGGAGTTAATAATATGTAGAAGATTCTAGAAGCGGAGAGTAGTAGAAACACACTGAAAAATCTCTTCTATGTCAAAGTGGCCCATGGATGATAAAGTTCAAAACCAACCAGAGAATTCCCAAAGAAAATCAGCATATTAAGCTTATAGTTAAGTATTTGATTTTTTTGTACTATCTTACCTCAGATTTCTTTTTTGGTCAAAATACATTATTCAAATATTCTTTCCTCTTGGGTGCCTCCTTCTTTCTGGAAATGGAAATGTACTATATTTCCAGATTATTATGACATGAATTAAAAGAGTAAGAACTAACTATAAGAAATAGGGACATATTTGCTTCTGTGAAACTGGGATCCTACACTAGTCCTTGCGCTTTGAGACATATACGCTTAACTGCCCGGCCTCCAGGTTGAATTTTTTAACTTTACATTTAGAGATCATGCATGAACTTCTGTTCTGTTGCCTTTACTCCTTGTTGTACCTATTGATTATCTTGCTTTTTTTTTTTTTTCCTTGAATAGTACCTAGTATATGTAGAAGCTCACTCACAGGAAGGACATCATACTTGCAGAGGTTAACTTGTTTAAGACAAGAGAATTTTGTCCTGTGCTCTTATGTACATATGTATAAAAATCACCAAAGATACACAAATGCAACTATCAGTTCTCTTTACACAAGGTAGCGATGGAGAAATAAGCATTTCTAAGTCATTAACTGGAAAACTGGTACCACTGCTCTTCCTACACATTGGGCACCAGGTATAGAGAATAGGACACATCTGGGAGGAGGAGGGCCTATTTGTCTGTCTTGATGCAACCCCTCTCCCTGGGGCTTTATTGGTGCATAAAACTCAAACATCTTGAAGAAAATAGGTTTCTTTTTCTTTCTTTATTTCTTTTTTTATTTATAAAAAAGAAACCTTGACAAAACCATAGAATAAGAGGGGTACAACTCCACAAAATTCCACCATCAGAACTCTGCATCTTATCCCATCCCATGATAACTTTCCTATTCTTTATCCCTCTGGGAGTATGGAACCAGGGTCACTGTGAGATGCAGAAGGTGGAAGGTCTGGATTCTGTAATTGCTTCCCCCACTGAACATGGACATTGACAGATCCATCCATACTCCCAGTCTGTCTCTCCCTTTACCTAGTGGGGTGGGGCTCTGGGGAAGTGGGACTCCAGGACACATTGATGTGTTTCTCTGTCTGAGGAACACAGACAGATGCTGGCATCATGCTAGCATCTGGAACCTGATGGCTGAAAAGAGAGTTAACATATAAAGCCAAACAAGTTGTTGACTAATCATGAACCTAAAGGCTGGAATAGTGCAGATGAAGAGTTGGGGGCAGAGGGTATCTGTTTTGTAGATAGCTAGTAGGCATATTTTAATTATATTCCAAAGGACCTGTGACTATACTAGTCTTTTTATGTTTTTATTTTTATTTTTTTCCCTGAGCCTGAAATCTGATAGGCAGGTGGATCCAAGTCCTATTTATAGCCTTATTCTATTCAAAATACTGTTGTAAATCACTAAGGATGACAAAGGGACCGATATGAAGGATGGACTCCAGTTGCTGCCCCTTCTACAGTTATCTTCTCCCTAGGAACAAATGCCATCCAGAAGATGAGGAATATATGACCTGGTAAGAGCAACCATTGTATCAAAGGAAATATGGCAAATATAAGGTAGCTTTATTTGAAAAAAAAAATTCTGCCTTATTATTAGGAGACAGACCAGTAAACACGCAGACACTGTAGAGATCAATACTCCTAGGAGGAAAATGAAATATTTCTTTTGAGTGATAATTTGTGCCAGCAAGTGAGTTTGCACACAGATAAATGGAAAACCCACAGGACAACATAGGAAGTTGGGAAAGAGAAATTCAAGTGAACAAAAAAAGTAAGGATAAAGAAAGGATCCTAAAGGCTGCAAGAGAAAAACAAAAAGTCACATACAGGGGGAAACCCATAAGACTATCAGCAGACTTCTCCACTCAAACTCTAAAAGCCAGAAGAGAAGGGCAAGATATCTATCGAGCACTGAATTAAAAAGGGTCTCAACAAAGGATAGTATATCCTGCTAGACTTTCATTCAAATTAGATGGAGAGATCAAAACCTTCTTAGACAAACAAGAGTTAAAGGAGGCAACCATCACCAAACCGTCCCTGGAAGAGGTTCTAAAAGACCTCTTATAAACAAGAACATCACTATAATACTTGCAATATATCAGAGCAAATATAAATTGGTTGAACAATGACACTACAATACATTAAATCCATAATATCAATAAATGTCAATGGCTTAAACTCAACCATCAAAAGGCACAGAGTGGGGGGATGGATCAGAAAACATAACCAACCATATGCTGCTTGCAAGAATCCCATCTGACACAACAAGATAAAGATAGACTTAAAGTGAAAGGATAGAAAACTATCATACAGGCTAACAGACCACAAAAAAAGGGCAGAAACAGCCATTCTCATCTCAGACACAATAGATTTTAAATTAAATAAAGTAATAAAAGATAGGTAAGGACATTACATAATGATTAGAGGATCAATCAGCCAAGAAGACTTAACAATTATTAACATCTATGCACCCAATGAGGGACCATCTAAATACATCAAGCACCTACTGAAAGAACTTCAAAAATACATCAATAGTAATACAATAATAGTAGGAGACTTTAACACCCCACTCTCACACTTAGACAGATCAACAAAGCAGAGAATCAACAAAGATACAAGAAAATTAAATGAAGATTGACAGCCAAGTCCTCTTGGACATTTCAGAGTCCTTCACACCCCAAAACTGAAAAACACATTCTTTTCAAATCCACATAACACATACTCAAGGACAGAACACATGTTAGGCCACAAAGACAGCATCAATAAAGTCAAGAACATTGAAATCATCCCAAGTATCTTCTCAGACCACAGTGGAGTAAAACTAATATTTAACAACAAACAGAAAATTATTAAAAGACACAGAATTTGGAAACTAAACAACATACTCCTTAAGAACCACTGGGGCAGAGAGTCACTCAAGCAGAAAATTCAAATGTTCCTGGAAACAAATGAAAATGAAGACACAACCTATCAAAATATTTGGGACAGAGCTAAAGCAGTATTGAGAGAGAAACTCATAGCCATACAATCACATATTACACAACAAGAAAAAGCTCAAATGAACGACCTTACTGCACACCTCAAGGACTTAGAGGAAGAGGAACAAAGGAACCCTAAAGCAACCAGAAGGACAGAAATCACTAAAATTAGAGCAAAAATAAACAGCATTGATAATAAGAAAACCATACAAAAGATCAATGAAGCCAAATGTTGGTTCTTTGAAATATTAAACAAAATTGACAAACCCCTAACCAGACTCACCAAACAAAAAAGAGAGAAGACTCAAATTAATAGAATTATAAACGATGGAGGAGATAACACAACTGACACCACAAAAATCCAGAAAATTATGCGAAACTACTATGAAGAGCTATATGCCACCAAGCTAGAGAATCTGAAAGAAATGGAACAATTCCTAGAAACATATGCCCTTCCAAAACTGAACCAAGAAGAACTACAAAACCTAAATGCACCAAACACAGACAAATAAATTGAAACTGTTATTAAGAATCTCCCCAACAATAAAAGTCCTGGACCAGATGGCTTCACAAACGAATTCTATAAAACTTTCGGGAAACAGTACTCATATTTCTTAAGCTTTTCCATAAGATTGAAGAAACAGGAATACTCCCTTCCACCTTCTATGAAGCCAACTTCAGCCTGATACCAAAAGCAGATAGGGACAAAACAAAAAAGGAAAACTACAGACCAATATCTCTGATGAACATAGATGCCAAAATACTAAACAAGATCTTGGCCAAACAGATACAACAGCACATAAAAAAGATTGTTCATCACAACCAAGTGGGATTTATCCCTGCAATGCAAGGCTGGTTCAACATCCATAAGTCAATCATTGTCATTCAGCACATCAATAAAAGCAAATCCAAAAACCACATAATTATCTCAATAGATGCAGAGAAAGACTTTGACAAAATTCAACACCAATTCATCATGCTCAAAACTCCACAAAAATGGGAATAGATGGGAAATTCCTCAAGATAGTAGAATCCATATATAGCAAACCTACAGCCAAAATTATACTCAATTGACAGAAGCTGAAAGCATTCCCCCTCAGATCAGGGACTAGACAGGGCTGTCCACTGTCACCATTACTCTTCAACATAGTATTGGAAGTTCTTGCCATAGCAGTCAGGCAAGAGAAAGAAATCAAAGGAAGAGAGGTTGGAAGGGAAGAAATCAAGCTCTCACTATTTGCATATGATATGATAGTATACATAGAAAAACCTAAAGAATCCAGCAGAAAACTACTGGAAGTTATTAGGCAATACAGCTAGGTGAGAGTCTACAAAATCAATGTGCAAAAATCAGTGGCATTCTTTATACAAACACTAAATCTGAAGAAGAAGAAGACATCCAGAAATCACTCCCATTTACTGTTTCAGCAAAATCAATAAAATACCTAGGAATAAAGTTGACCAAAGAAGTGAAAAACTTATATACTGAAAACTATGAGTCACAACCCAAGGAAATAGAAACTGATACCAAGAAATGGAAAGATATCCCATGCTCATGGATTGGAAGAAAAAAATATCATCAAAATGAATATTCTTCCCAGAGCCATATACAAATTTAATGCAATACCCATCAAAGTTCCACCAAGCTTCTTTAAGAGAATAGAACAAACACTATATTCATTTATCTGGAATCTAAAAACACCTAGATTGCCAAAACAATCTTGAGGAAAAGAAACAGAAGTGGAGGCATCACACTCCCAGATCTCAAGCTATGTTATAAAGCCATCATCATCAAAACAGCATGGTACTGGAACAAAAATAGGCACAGAGAAAAGTAGAACAGAATTGAAAGCCCAGAACTAAACCCCCACACCTATGGACATCAAATCTTTGATAAGGGGGCCCAAAGTATTAAATGAAAGAAGGAGGCTCTCTTCAATAAATTGTGCTGGGAAAACTGGGTTGAAACATGCAGAAGAATGAAACTGAACCATTTTATGTCACCAGAAACAAAAATCAACTCCAAATGGATCAGAGACCAGGATGTTAGACCAGAAAAAATCAAATACTTAGAGAAAAAACATTGGTAAAACACTTTCACACCTACACTTCAAGGACATCTTTGATGAAATAAACCCAATTGCAAGGAAGACTAAAGCAGAAACAAACCAATGGAACTACATCAAATTGAAAGCTTCTGCACATCCAAAGAAACTATTAAACAAACAAAGAGACCCCTCACAGAATGGGAGAAGATCTTCACATGCCATACATCAGACAAGAAACTAATCACCAAAATATACAAATAGCTCAGCAAACTTAGCATCAACAAAGCAAATGACCCCATTCAAAAATGGGCAGAGGATATGAATAAAACATTCACCTCAGAGGAGATCCAAAAGGCTACCAAACATATGAAAAACTGCTCCAGGTCACTAATTGTCAGAGAAATGCAAATAAATACAACATTGAGATACCACCTCACTCCTCTAAGAATGGCGTACATCAAAAAGGATAGCAGCAACAAATGCTGGAGAGGCTGTGGGTACAGAGGAACACTTTTGCATTGCTGGTGGGAATGTAAATTGGTCAAGTCTCTGTGGAGAGCAGTCTGGAGAACTCTCACAAGGCTAGACATGGACCTTCCATATGACCCAGTAATTACTCACCTGGGGTTATACTCCAAGGACTCCATAACACCCAACCAAAAAGAGGTGTGTACTCCTATGTTCATAGCAGCACAATTCATAATAGCTAAAATCTGGAATCAGCCCAGGTGCCCAACAACAGATGAGTGGCTGAGAAAGCTGTGGTATATATACACAATGGAATACTATACAGCTATCAAGAACAATGAACCCACCTTCTCTGACCTATCTTGGACAGAGCTAGAAGGAATTATGTTAAGTGAGCTAAGTCAGAAAGATAAAGATGAGTATGGAATGATCCCACTCATCAACAGAAGTTGAGAAAGAAGATTTGTAAGGGGAAACTAAAAGCAGGCTCTGACTAAATTGAAAGTAGGGCACCAAAGTAAATCCCTGTGGTGAGGGGGAGGATGGACATGCGGCTTCCTGGGCCGGCGGGTGGGTGGGATGGGACAGAGTCTTTTGGTGGTGGGAATGGTGTTTATGTACACTCCTAGTAAATTGTAGTCATATAAATCACTAATTAATTAATATGAAAGCGGGAAAATTAATTGTATGTCTTGAAGTTTTTAAAACACAGACTGAGTCTTTTTAATATATAGGCTGTGTATTTGATATACGGTCTCTCTCAAAAGCCTAGACCAAGTAGATCAAAAGCAATTGGAGGCATAGCTATTTAAAAGATACTGGGTACTATACAGCAAACACTTACAAAAGGACTTTTCAAAGTTAACCCAATTACCAAATAATGTGATGATAACATTAACTATCCATTGTCTTTTTCAACCCTAAGACAGCAGAAACCTCACATCTCCACTAGAGAGCCTATATTTCCCCCAGTCCTGGAACTTTAGGATAGGGCCCACTTTCCCGCATGTCTCTCCCAATCCATATCAAATAATATTGCATCTGCGGATCGCAACCTAATCACCTAATCAACGCATCGATTGCCACCTCAACATGCTTCAGCTCAGACTGTGTCCAGAGACTTCAGGTGTGGAATGACAACCCTTCAGCTTCATTACTTAGGTGAGATCTTTCCTTTCATAGTATTCTCTATTTCCATCTCAGGTGGTTCACTTTTTAACAAAGTCCCAAAACCTAGATATAGACCAGGCTCTGTGAGAGATAGCATATGTTCACACGTATCCATAAACTACTGCAAAATATATACCTGAAAACTGAAGTACACTAGAGTTTGCAGTGAGTATCCCCACCCCCAATACTTCCTCTCCACTATTCCATCCTCTGGGTCCATGATTGCTCAATAGTTTGTTTGGCTTTGTATGTTAACTCTCTTTTCAGCCACCAGGTGCCAGATGCCATCAGGATGCTGGCCAAACTTCCCTGGACTGAAGACCCCACCAATGTGTCCTGGAGCTCCGCTTCCCCAGAGACCCACCCTACTAGGGAAAGATAGAGGCAGACTGGGAGTATGGACCGACCAGTCAATGTCCATGTTCAGCGGCGAAGCAAGTACTGAAGCCAGACCTTCCACCTTCTGCAGCCCACAAGGACCCTGGGTCCATGCTCCCAGAGGGATAGAGAATGGGAAAACTATGGGTGGGGGGATGGGATATGGAGATAGGGTGGTGGGAATTCTGTGGAGTTGTATCCCTCCTATCCTATGGTTTTATTAATTTATCCTTTCTTAAATAAAAAAAAAAAAGATAAAAATGGCTGACAGAAGATTGGGAAGACAGTGAAGTAACAGTACAGCAAACTGGCTTAGTCGAAGACATAGAGTTCCCAGGTTCATTCCCTGGTACCACCATATGCTAGAACTGAGGAATAAATGAGTGTTATGATTGTCCTCTTTCTCTTTCTGAAACACACACACACAGACATACAAACACATACACACACACACACACACACACACACACACACACACGGGGTGAGGAGAGAGAGGTTTTTTTTTTTTTTTTTTTTTTTTTAAGAAATGATCTGAGGTGCCAAACTTCTGAAGATGGGGACAATAGATAACCATGTCAGCTATAAGAACAATTATGAGCTTGAAATGTCCAGAGATACTTATAAGTTGTAGATTACTTTCAAGCCCCTACTTGATAACCATCTTTTTAAGCATGTTTGAGAATTTGATTCAAACCATGAAAAATGTCCTTTATTCAAAAAATATACAGATAGTCACATGGGTAAAATATTTTGCATTATCTTCAAAGGGTGGGGAATTGCTGAGACCTATTTGTGTATTTTTTTTCAGAGAATGCAGGGTGACTTTTCTCACCTATATCATGTAACTTGACATATTATGATAATTAGAAACCTTGATTTGGTTGAAGACATAATTATAAACTGCTTGGACAGGGGGAGCGTAAAGACTTTTGGTGGCCTACTGCTCTGTGTCACTTGTTTTTACTATGTCTTGGTTTGTAACTACTGTTAATAAGCATGTTAAATAATTATATTATTAGAGAGCATAGGGGCATCTATTGCTCTCTGGTATCCAGCTTTCAGACATCAGTGTTTACCCTGAACCCAAAATATAAACTGCTATAGGCAACCATGTGGAATTTGAGAATAGCAGTCTCAGAATCATTATTCAAATAGGCTTTAATGTGAATTGTGGTACCCTGAAGTAAGTCAAGATGATCTGAATGTCTCCCCAAGATTACCTCACCTTTATAGGTAGACATTAGGGCTACAAAACTAGAATCAATCACAGAAATCTTTTGTCTACAATCTCATTGTTGGATTAAAGCTGGCCAGCATGTCATCACACACAGAGAGGTAAAAAGCAGAAGTTCATAAAAAAAAAAAAAAAAGGGAGATCAGGGTGATGGTTCAGCTTTAGATAATAAAGCAGACCTACCCAAGCTTCCAGAAAATCCAGATGCAGTCCATGGTACTGTAACATTCTAGTGAAAATACATTGAACTCTCTCATATAAACAAGTTTTTAGTATCTAAACATACCCAAAGACAGATATTTAGATCACTCACAAGAAAGTGTTCAGGGCAATGAAATAACCAGTGTGAAAGAGCATGTTATTTTGGAAATTCTGTACCATAACTGGGTTGTTGGGTGAGAAAAAGCACCTGGATGAACTGACACGAAGGCATGCTGCCGAATAGTCAGTGTTAGGGACTCTCCTGTCCCCTAATGTTCCAGTAGCAAGATACACACAATGGCACTGTATGAGGGCTTTCTGAGAAGGAAAAAGGCACCAGTTCTAGCCTAAAGTACAAAATCTATCAAAATCTGCCAGGAAGCAGTTATGCTGCAGTTCTTTTTTTTTTTCTGGCAAGATTTTACTTTAGTTTATGTTAAGTATTCATGATGGAACCACCCCAAAATTACAAGGTAAATAACATTTATTTCTCATGTCTTTAAAAACTGAACCACTTTTAAACTAACTTCATGGTTCTGGAATTAAAACATAGCACTCTACTCCAGAGAGTGTACTGAAGACTTCTGGAACTCCTGTCAATAGGCAGCTTTCTGCTGCCACTGCAGCTAACTGCATCAACACCTGTTGGAACAGCCAGGGTTGCGTTCTATTATCCAATAACTCTTGGGGACAAGACAAATGAGTACTTATTGACCACCTTCTATGTACAATTTGTATTAGCCAACCTTGTTTTTCTATAGTTGTTAGAAGGTTATTTATCTAAAGGGTAATTTTCCATAATTCCTTCTTGAATTAAATGTTCTAAGCCTCACTGGCTTGACTGTGTTTAGAAGCATTATTGGAATTCATACCTACATGGCAGTATAATTGTGGAGAATAGTTCAAAATAGAAAGTGAAATTCAAAGAGAAGTGGACAGTGTAGGTGTTTGTGACAGTGAAATAGCTAAGATAAAGATTTACATCAAAGCTCTGAGGTACTAGACCTTCAAGATATCCATTGCTGCTCTACACAACAGATTTTATGTCTATTTTTAATTGTTACCCAGAGAACAATAAGAAGGATTTAGAAGTTACATTAGTGATAGATCACCAAATGCAACCCAAAACACTGGATTCTGGATAGCTATTTCATATATACTTCAGTTTATTCTGAATTATCAATGGCTCCTTTCACTCATTCACTCTCTCTGATATTGATGTAATATTGAATAATGTAGACCCAGGATTTAGACACGCGCTAATAAGCACTCTACCTTCCAGTAACTTGTCATCCACATATGTGGACAAAAGTAGTGACTATACATGGTGACAGCAATATGGTGAAAGAGCAACATCTGAGTACTGTGTGACTTAGAAATAGAACTGATAACTATCTTGGGGACAGTGAGCTATGGATAACTTTTTTTTTGGATTTTTTTCTTTTTTCTTTATTTCCTTTTGTTACCCTTGTTGTTTTTATTGTTGTAGTTATTAATGATGATGCTGTTGTTGTTGTTGTTGGATAGGACAGAGAGAAATGAAGAGAGGAAGTGAAGACAGAGGGGGAGAGAAAGACAAACACCTGCAGACCTGCTTCACTGCTTGTGAAGTGCCTCTTCTGCAGGTGGGGAGCTGGGGGCTTGAACCAGGATCCTTATGCCGGTCCTTGCACTTAACGCCACCTGTGCTTAACCTGCTCCGCTACTGCTCGACTCCCCAGGGATAACTTCTACAATAAGTAATACTTGAGCTGTCATGATGACCAAGGGAGGGGTTTCTTTGTGAAAATTTGGGTGGAAGTCTTTCACTTGTTAGGAGAATCATGAAAAGGGACTGAAGTATAAATCTTATCAGGAAACTAAGTATAGCTGGAAGTCACTTGTTTTAAGTCTTTCTGCTACCCTCTCTATCCATTCTCAATACCTATACCTACACCCACACCAGCACACACACCCACTTCTGATCAGTTCTGATGATTAAGCTCCCCACCTGACTTCTGTTGCTGGCTAGTTTGTGAGGAATGTAGGATGTCAAGCTTGGGAAGCTATGGGATGATATCAGAAAAGATTTTGTGTATTATGATTCATCTTTGGTTACTTTATTCTTATTCTTTGGACCAAATCCAAAATTGTCATAAAGGGAAAATAAACAATATGAAAATATGGAGAAAATAGTACATTCCCAAACAAACAAACAACAGCAACTGTAGCCAATGAAAGTGGCAGAATGAGAATCTTGGCTTTGTGAGCAGGAAGCTAGGCATCATGAACACTAACATTAAATGAATCAAAATATATTTTGTGGTAGACCAAAAAAGGGCTTCTAAATAGGAATATGTCAGCTGAACTATTATAAGAAGATAGTTTTCTGTGAAAAAATATAAAAGGAAATGCAATTTTACCTCTGAATTATTTCAAGGTGCAACTGATACTAAGACATAACTCTAAAAAGAATGTGTCTAGCTTCCTCATTATTTATTAGTATTATTACAGTTATCTAAAATTTGTAATAATAAATATAAAATTCACTGGCTATTGTAGAAAAAGGGCAAATCACACTCAAGAAAGTTCCCATTACAGCAGCTGTCACAAAATGCCTAGTCAGAAAATACATTTACATTTTCTTCTGTTATCTTCCTCCTGTCCCATTCCAGTTTTCCTTTCTTTGATTATTTCTATAATTTCTATAATTACTTCAATTATACCAATCCAGCTAGGGTTTTTCCACAAATAATATTTTGACTTTATACCTACCAAAATCCTTGTATTAAAATAACAGTGACAGGCTCTTTCAAAAATTTTCAACTCATTTTTCACCATTATGATTGTTGGCGATAAACTCTAGGAACTGAAGTATATTTCCTGACCACATTTCCCCTCCTGTCACATATAGAGGCTCTTATTTGCTTCAGCAACATGTTCTTTAGTCTTTTACTGAGACAGCTGACGCCAGTGTTGTATATAAACAAGCACAGTCTCTGTATTATGGAAATAGAAGATATATGGTATGAAGTCTCCAGAAACCTGGAAAGTCAGTATGTAGTCAGATATTTAATTAAATTCTTATTTTACTTTGGGTTTCTGTGCAGCTCCATGATTTATAGGAATATGTGATTGTCCTAAGTCTAGGGATGGGTAACATATAGAACCAGGTACACAGAGAACAGAAATTACTGATGGGGCTGGGAAGATAGCATAAGGCTTATGCAAAAAATTTTCCTGCCTGAGGCTCTGAGGTTCCAGGCTTAATCACCAGTACCACTGTAAACCAGAGCAAAGCAGTACTGTCGTCTTTCTCTTTCTGTTTTTCTGTCTGCATTTTTCTCTCATTATAATAAAATTAATATTTTCATGAATAAATAAATTGCTGGTCAAGATCTTTCACTTTCAAAAACAACTACCAGATGGTTTCACTCATATGTGGAACATAGAGAATTGAAACAATTGAACTTTAAAATATATATCCAACCTGTCTCTAAGACAATGGATATCTATCTATTTATCTATCATTATGATCTATCATCTATCTTCTATCTATCATTATCTATTGTTGTAAATAAAAGAAAAGGATTTTTGCTGTTGTGAGGTACTTAAGGAACTGACTGCAGGATGGCTGAGAATGGGTTTAAACAAGTCCAGGCTTTATTAGGGTGATAGAGGGGTAAAAGACAAGCATCTAGGTACTGCAAAATAAGCAATTATCAGCTGAGGTTGAGAACATGCTAGGCCCAGAAAGTACGTGAATCAGTTACCTGGAGTTCAGCCCCAGTTTTCTTTCTTTTTTTAATTTCGGTGATTTGGTGGGTTCCTGAAGTTGTTCTAGTCCTCTCTTGTTGCCATCTCAGGTGGTCTCCATTGGTTTTCCTAACTGATCAGGGAGAGGAGAGGAGAGAAACACAGCTGCTGCGGCTCAGTAGCCCCACCTCCGGAAGTCTCACCAGTTTTCATTGTTGCAGTCAGCAGTGGTTTTGCAGGTCCTAGGAAGCCTATTTGGGTCACCACAGTGTCGCAGAGAAGGCAGTGGGAAATCAGGGGTAAGAGTCGGCCAGATCATGAGAAAGGTAACTAGCAAGGTTAAATTTTTCATGTGTCTAAGTCCCCAGAAAAGAGCCATCATCTGCACCATCTCTCTGTCCTCCGTATCGAATATTCTGCACCAGTGGCTCCCGGGCACTGCCACCTCCCCCAGCATCTAGTCTGGGCACTCACTCAGGCAATGAATGCTGGACTTCAAGCCACTTGCAAGTTCCATCAGGCTGACACCATCTCCAGCCAATTACATTACATAACAGGCTATCATTATCTATCTATCTACCTATCTATCTGTTTATTCATCTATCATCTACCATCTACCTATCATCTATTTACCTAGTCTATCTCTATAGCTATCTGTATCTGTATATTTCTCATTAAAATTAATAAATGCAATTAATAAAAACAAAAATAAGATTTATCATCATTTTTATGAATTTATAAAACTCATGCATTTAGAATAAACTACAAGAACTTGAAGTATGTGAATTAAGTACCAAACTTAATTTCTTAACATTTCTTGGATTTCTAATATCTTTGTATAAAGTTGAAGCTAGTAATAAATCCACTAACAATTGTTAGAAAAATTCCTTAAAAGGTGTGATATGTATCTGTTATCTTGAGTGTTGTACTTGTGGTTGGAGCATTACAGTTATTTGTGACTATGTTCAGATACTTTATAGTGGTTGATGTGAGAGTCTTAGTGATCCCAGGGGACTGTGATTCAGACTTGCCATAACTTCAGTCAGATGCTATTCAGAGAACAAAGTTGGCCAGATTGTTTCTAAAATGCTGTTTTCTAAAATGCTGGTTTGCTGACCTGAAAGGCATATTATTAACTTCTCTGTGTTAAGTTCTGCTCAATGACAAGGTAATACAGATACATTATGCAGAATAGATACATTATCCAGACTTAATATTGGAATATAGTATATTACAAATGTTTTCTTTTCATTTTATTATTTTTTTAATTTATAAGAAGGAAACATTGACTAAACCATAGGATAAGATGGGTACAATTCCACACAGTTCCCACCACCAGAACTCTGTATCTCATTCCCTCCCCTGATAGTTTTCCTATTCTTTAACCCTCTGCGAGTATGGGATGCAGAAGGTAAAAGGTCTGGCTTCTGTAATTGCTTCCCCGCTAAACATGTGTGTTGACAGGTCAATCTATACTCCCAGCCTGTCTCTCTCTTTCCCTAGTGGGGCAGGGTTCTGGGGAAGTGGAGCTCCAGGACACATTGGTGGGGTTGTCTGTCCAGGGAAGTCTGGTTGGCATCATGCTAGCATCTGGAACCTGGTGGTTGACAAGAAAGTTAACATACAGAGCCAAACTAATTGTTGACCAATCATGTACCTAAAGGCTATAATAGTGCAGATGAAGAGTTGGTGGGCCTTCCATTTTGTGGATAGCTAGAAGGTATATTTTAAATTAAATTTCAAAGGGCCTGTGGCTATACTATTTTTTTTTTGTTGTTGTTGTTCCTTTTTCTTTTTTTCCCCTGAGACTGAAACTGATATGCCAGTGGATCCAAGTTATTGTCTGAGGAGATGATGTAATGGCTGGAAAAAGGACCAGAAAGCTGGATCAGGGAAAAGACCTCTGCGTCCCTCTAGATTCTGAGCTCACATTCTGTGGTCCTGAGTGGGAACATCCCAAGCTGCCCCAATATCAGGACTCATCTTCCTCAGGTGTAGCATAGAGTATGTTGTCCATCTCTACTATTGTTGATCCAAGTTGAGGACAAGGACCTATGGGGGCCCACAAAGGGGTCTATTTTGTTGTTCCTGATAGAAATGACTGGTAACAATAGATAGAGGGATTTATTCAAGTTCTAAGCCTATCAAGTATGTTTGGGAATCTCAGGACTCCAGAATTAGGGCCCCAGATGATGGAATGACCTGATAGTGACTAAAGAGTCATCATTAAAGTATGCCAATCTTTTGCCCTTATTCATCTTTTGTAGTCCTTGCTTTGATAATGTTAGCTTTGGAGTGAGAAAACTGTAATAGGAAGTAGGTGAGGAGGGTATGTTAATGCCTTTTTTTCTGAGAATAATCATATTGTAAGAGGAAGTGGAAGGCTATTTGGTGCCTTTTTCCAGTTCCCTTCTATTGTGACCCCAACAGGAGTTTGGGGAAATTAGCATATGAATGATGTCAGCCTGAGGCTGGGACATAGGGGGGAATGTATAAAAGGAAGGACTTGGGGGAGTCAGGTAGCACAGCAGTTTAAGCACATGTGGCAAGAAGTGCAAGGACAAGTGTAAGGATGCCAGTTGGAACCCTGGCTCCTCACCTGCAGGGGTGTCACTTCACAGCAGTGAAACAGGTCTGCAGGTGTCTTCCTTTCCCTCTCTCTCTTCCCCTCCTCTATCCATTGCTCTCTGTCCTATCTAACAATGACAACATCAATAACAACAACAACAACAATAATAACTACAACAACAATAAAAAGAAAGGGCAGCAAAAGGGAAAATAAATAATATTTTTTTAAAGCAGGGACTTGGAACAGCTCTCTCTCTTATTCCAGTGACCTCTACCATGGACTCTCCATTTGCCATGGCTGCAGAGTAATACCATTTTACCAAAGAGGAGAACCAGAAGTTGGTTTGACAACACATAATTTTAACTGTAAAAACTTTTTGAAATTAATAATTTATTATTAGAATTCAATTTCAACCTCTCAAGAAACCTACCACACTAGGGAATGATAGAAAGCAGCTGGGG
Source organism: Erinaceus europaeus (assembly GCF_950295315.1). Lineage (NCBI taxonomy): Eukaryota > Metazoa > Chordata > Mammalia > Eulipotyphla > Erinaceidae > Erinaceus > Erinaceus europaeus. The sequence goes on from NC_080162.1 coordinate 92,352,759, forward strand.
ATGTAGATTGAACTGCCTAAGTCTGTGTTCAGTGGAGAAACAATTACAGAAGACAGACCTTCCACTTTCTACAACCCATAATGAATTTTGGTTCATACTCCCTGAAAGTGATAAAGAATAAGAAAGCTTCTGGTAGAGGAGATGGGACACAGAAATCTGATGTTGGGAAATGTGTGTATTTGTGCCCCTGTTTCCTTACAATCTTGTTAATAGTTAATAAATCACTAATAAAAATTATAAAAAAATAAATAAAAAGTAAACATGATATAATTGTTTAAATGGTAAAAATAACTCTTAAATTTTGTACCACTTTATCTTTTTCTTAGATTAAATAATTTTTCTCAATGAACATGTGACAAATGTTAGGTCTCCTATCAGAATAAAAACACATATACATTTAAAATTTAACCTCAAATTCTACCTGCCTTAATTTACTAAGAATAAACCCTTAGTTGTGTCTTAAAAACAAAGTTCTTTGGGTTAGACACAATAGATAGCCAAGATAAGAGATGCTGACATATGGACATGGAGAGGGATTTTTTTTTTTGTTCTTTTTTTTCCGGTTTATTTATTTTTGTTATTTTTTAATTTTGACACCTGCAGACCTGCTTCACTGCCTGTGAAGTGACCTCCCCTGCAAGTGAGGAGCTGGGGGCTCAAACTGGGGTCCTTACACCAGTCCTTGTACTTTGCGCCACTTGTGTCTAACCCTCTGTCTAACCCAACTCCAGGACAGGGATTTTATAACATAAGAATTTAATCAGATTGAATTTTAAACAACCTTAAGTCTTAATGAAAAGATTATTAGGATTGTTGTTATTTTTACTGTTTGTTTTTAAAAAAGATGCAGAGAGAGTAATATGGAAAGAGAAAAACTCAAGCACTGCTCAGTTCTGAATCAAGATGGTCCTGGGGACTAAATGCTAGATTTCAGAGCTTCAGGCATAAGAGTCTTTCTGCATAACCATTATTCTATCTCCCCAACTTGTTATAATTTAATGACAATCTCAAATTTGGTCCCGATACACTCTAAGTCTTCCCTCAGTAGTACTATAATTTAAAAAGTGTTTAAGATTTTATTTGCCAATCATAATTCTACTGCCTTTAGCTCAGATCATATTTTTAGATTTAAAAGATTCTGCTTAATAATATTATATGTATTGTATTATATTGTATTAAACCTCACCAGTAATCTTAAGTAATTTAGTCTGATAGAGAGCCATGCCTTGGACTTTTGGTGTCTCTAGTTAAAAAATAATCAGAATCCAGAACTACTGTGATTAGGAACCTTTGTTTTGTTCTTTTATTGGAATGGGAGGGCCTTGTTTCTCTTAATAGAGAAGGAAGGGAAAGTATGGAAGACAATTGGAAGTGGTAATGGGTGTGGGTATGGTTTAGAGAGGGAATGAAGGCAGATTTTAACCTGGCCATGCTAATGGCATGTAAGGACTTCTTTTTCTCTCTTTCTTTCTCAAATAAAGTTTCAAGAATCATACTTGATGATTTTTCAATTTTAAATCTCAAGTCTATAATCATAGAAAAACTCTTTTGATCCTTATTTTTTCTCAAAATGTTGGCAAGTTAGTAGCCAGGTGATGCTGAAACTCAGGTAATTTATAAGCTTACCTTTTTACTCTATTTTACTGGAAAGGTTTTGATACATATAACTTTGTGTTAATCTGTAGCACTTGATGGGCCTTTTTCTTTTGTCTGGAAGCTGGAAGTCTTCTCTGTGCAAGCTCTTGCTGAAATGTCTTTCAATCACAAGGTAATTTCTCTCTATTCTCTAAATAATGTCTCCTGTTTTTTTCTGCTTAAACTCATGGTTTTGATCCATATTATATTTTCATCTTTTGAGATCATAGTATCAGTTTATACTAAAAAAATGACTGTACCATGTGGTTATCTCTTTGCATACTGGAAATGTCTGCACCAAGTGGCTTTGACTCTGTTTCTTTGCCTCATGTTTATTACTTTCTTTCTTTCCAAGTAGCACTGTACAATTTATTTATTTATTACATTGGCTCTAGCACTCTAAAATGTTTTGGAAAAATTGTTTAGCTATGGCATAAATTCTGATGAAGCCATAACTGTGGGATAGTGTATCATGCAGAACCTGGGCTCTTGATTAGAGTCTGAGTTACTCTACTATTGTAAAGTCATTAGATAATATTTTTAAGCACTTGGGAGTAGTTATCAATGTACAGCTGCCCTTTATTATGTAAAAGTATTATACCCAGGTTTAATCTGGGTTTGTTCTGAATTTAATTAAATTTAAATATTCATGTTTTTAAAGAATATAATATTATTTATTTAATATTTTAATTTAATTTATTATTGGGTAGAGACAGAGAGAAATAGAGAAGGGAGAAGGGAGAGATATAGAAGGAAAGAGATACTTGCAGCTTTGCTTCACCACTCATGAAGCTTTTCCCCTGACCCTAACCCCAACCCCAGCCCCTCTGTCACATAACATATAAACAAAGCAAAAACCAAATTCCACAACAATAGCAGTACCTGCTGGCCAGCAATAGCCAGTACAATAAAAGTAAGTGAAAAATGCTGCAGAAACATAAACATAAACTGCCAAACATGCCAAATCAGACAGATAGAAATGAAATAGAAGGGCTCCAAGAAAATACAAGGATGGACTATCAAATATATACTACAGAAAGGACGGCTCTCCAGAATCTAATCATGGTATAGACAATCATATTCAACAGTTGAAAAAGTATTTCACTAAGGAGTTTGAAAACACAAAAGAAGAGTTCTGAACAAACTTTTCTAAGAAACTAGAAACATGAAAGAACTTCAACCAGAGTTCACTAAGCAGTTAGGAAGCATGAAAGAAAAACTTCAAACAGAATTTCAGGGTGTGAAAGACACTTTGAGTACAATATAATCTCAGGTAGAAGGTTGAGGAAGTAGACTCACTTATATAGAAGAAAGAATATATAATCTGGAAGATGTAATTAGCTCACTATTTCAATTTAAAGATGAGGGAAAGGAAAGGTTGAATAAAAGCAACTCTGTGAAATTGCAAACTCCATCAAAAGGTGATAGAGTGACAGAAATTCCTGAGGAAAAGTACTGTAATAAAAAGAAAAAAAAAGAATTTGCAGGGGCCACAGCTTAGCTTGGATTTAGGACAATTAGGGTTTATTACATGGTGGTACAGCAGTATGGAATGGCATATTTTAGGTACAGAAAAGTAGGCTACGCTAGGCAGCTGTAAGAATAGACCAGGCCCAGGAGTCCATAAGTTAGTTACCAAAGTTCAGTTCCATGTGCTCAGTCTCTCCAATGAGGCAGAATGGCAGGTCCTGGAAAGTAGATCTGAACCAGCATGGAGTATGTAGGAAAAGAGGGACTCAGGAAAGAGAGCAAGAGAGAAAGAGCCCAACTTCTGGTAGATTCATGGTTAAATAATTTGGTTTACATAAGTCTGTCAGCCTGAGGTCAGCTGTATGCTAATTAAATTTCTCAGCCCCATATGCTATTTGCATCCCCAAATCTGCTCTGTGTCATCACAGAGGAGGACAGGGTGAAAGGAACAGAGAACATATTCAGGGAAATTTTAGCTGAGTATTTTCCTCACTTAGGCAATCCTTAGAATATATTCATTTAAGAGGCAGAACATACACTCAGGCACATAAATGAAAACAAAACAAAACAAACAAAACACCAAGGCATGTAATTGTAAAACTATCAAAACTATGCAATAGGAAAGTTGTTGCAGACTGCTAGGGAAAAAGGAAGAAGTAACAAACATAGCGTTACCAAGTTTTCATCAGAATTATCTTCATAGACCCTAGAGACCAGGAGGGAGAGAAATGTTATATTCAAAATATTAAAAGAAAGAGAATTCCACCCATGGATGTTGTATCGTACAAAATTATTCTTCTGTGAATTATACTGCTGTTATCTTAAATTTTTTCAAATCAATATTAAATAACTAATAGAAAATTAAAAATAACAATAAAATAAGGAGAGGGCAGAGACTGAGGGAAAGAAAAGCCAAGTGTAATGAGGGTTGTTGTGAACAACCTATTTTCATTTACACTGATCAAAAGGAATTATGGGAGCGGAACATAATTAGAATATGACTGGCATCAGCCAGATGTTAAGTACATACAAGAGACCTATGCAAACTCACAAGGGACTGTGGGTTAGGATATTACTTAAAGGAATGTATGGCAGAAGTAACTCTCTTCTCCAGATTGCCCTTTGCCTGGTTGTATGATCTTTTCCTCAGTCCATTTGATGCTATTTTCTATGGTATCTGCATGTAATGTTGTTGAACACTGGTGAACTAAGTTTAAGAATTCATGGCTCCTGGCATATGTCTAGCTAGATGTTTTCTCTAAAGTATTTTCCCAATGTGGTTTGTATGTCCCTAATAAACCTATATTTTTATAAATCCAAATAAAATTATGCTTTAAATATGAGGGAGAAATAAAGGTTTTCTCAAATATCAAAAAGCTAAAGAAAATTGCCATTATCCACATCACCATACATACTTACTGTGAGTAATATGTTAAGATTCCCTACTATTACTGTGTTGTCAATGTCTCTATTAAGTTTAGTATTTGTTTTACATATTTAGGTGATAAATATATATTGAGAGGAGTCTCACAAGAAAAGAGAAAGCAAAGGAATATACATTCTAAGCAAAGGGAATAGCAGTAGACTAAATCTAAGAACACAGTACAAAAAAGAACAATAAAAGGATAAAGGGAGAAAATTAATGGACAAAGCAGTTCTAACAAATGTTAATCAATACCAACTTTAAAAAGACTTTTTTAGATACACTGTGTTAATTATTATACTTATGGTAACAACAATATAAAACAAGGAGCAGAGATTTAAGAAGTATAAGAGAAATCAGTGGAGAACTCATCACAGAAAAATGACAGATATAAAAGAAAAATGGGATGAGGTTAAATAACATAATGGTTATTCAAAGCCTCATGCCTGAGTCTCCAGAGATCTAGGTTCAATGTCCCACAGCATCATAAAACATGCTTTGGAGCTACTCTCTATCCTAATCCACCTTTATAGTCCTATTTTCAATTCTGACACCATCTTCCCAGACGATAGTCTTAGCTCACCTTCATGTTAGCTATTGGGCTCAGGCAAAGATAATTAAAGCAATGGTCCCTTTGGAATATATGTAAAATGGAGTGCTTAGCTTCTTCCCACATGAGGACTATTAGTTTCATCTGCTCTACTTTGATATTTAGGTTCATGTTTATTAAACAAATTTTCCTGCTTTATATCTTAATGATTTTTAGCTAACAAGTTGTATATCCTTCCATGATGCTATCCTGACTTTCCTGGAAAGACAATCTCACCAGTGTATCCTGGAATCTCACCTCTCCAGAGCCCTATACCACTAAGTAAAGATAGAAACAGACTGGGGGTATGGATTGACCTGCTAACACCCATGTCAGTGGAGATGCAATTTCAGAAGAAGACCTCCTACTTTCTATACCCCATGAAAAATTTTGGTCCATACCCCCAGAAGGATAAAGAATAAGAAAACTTCCAGTTGATAGGATGAGATATGGAAATATGGTGGCTGGGATCATATGGAATTCTAACCCTCTTATCCTGTAGTCTTGTTAATCATTATTAAGTCACTAATAAAAGATATTCAAAAGAAAGAAAAAAAAAGTGAAAAAGGAGGGAGGCATTGATTGTGTTTGAGGTGATGATTGTATGGGTCAAAAAAAAAAAAAGACCAAAGTAAAAACCCAGTGGTTAGGGGTAGACATGTAGCTTTCTGGGCCAGTGGGGGGTGGGAGTGGGCGGGAGGGATGGGTCACAGTCCTTTGGTGGTGGGAATGGTGTTTATGTACACTCCTAGCAAAATGTAGACATATAAATCAGAGTTAATTAATATGAGAGGGGGAAATCAATTGTATGTCTCAAAGTTTCTCAAAAGACAAACTGAATCTTTTTAATATATAGGCTATGTATTTGATATGTGGACTCTCTCAAAATCCTAGACCAAGTAGATTAGAATCTTCCAATAGCACAGTTACATACAAGATACTGGGTACTGTCCAGCAAACCATAACAAAAGGACTTTTCAAAGTTAACCCAATTAACAAATAATGTGATGATAATATTAACTATTGATTGTCTTTTTGAACCCTAAGACAGCAGGAACCTCACATCTTCACTATAGAGCCCCTACTTCCCCCAGTCCTGGAACCCTTGGATAGGGCCCACTTTCCCATATGCATCTCCCAGTCCAAACCAAATAACATTGCATCCGCTGACCACAACCTAACCAAAGCTACGATTGCTACCTCAACATGCTTCACCTCAGAATGTATCCAGAGACTTCACGTGTGGAATGACAACCCTTCAGCTTCATTACTCGGGTGAGACCTTTCCTTTAATAGTACACTCTAATTTCATCTCAGGTAGTTCACTTTCTAACAAAGTCCCATAACCTAGATATACACCAGTTTCTGTGAGAGAGAGCTTATGTGCACACGTATCCATAAACTACTGCAAACTATATACCTGAAAGCAGGATTACACTAGAGTTTGCAGTGAGTACCTCCCTAACACTTCCTCTCCACTATTCCAAGCTTGGGATCCATGATTGCTCAACAAATTGTTTGGCTTCATATGTTGACTCTCTTTTCAATCACCAGGTTCCAGATGCCACCAGGATGCTGGCTAGGCTTCCCTGGATTGAAGACCCCACCAATGTGTCCTGGAGCTCAGCTTCCCCAGAGACACACCCTACTAGGGAAAGAGAGAGGCAGACTGGGAGTATGGACTGACCAGTCAACGCCCATGTTCAGCGGGGAAGCAATTACAGAAGCCAGACCTTCTACCTTCTGCAACCCTCAACAACCCTGGGTCCATGCTCCCAGAGGGATAGAGAATGGGAAAGCTACCATGGGAGGGGGTTGGTTATGGGGATTGGGTGTTGGGAATTGTGTGGAGTTGTACCCCTCCTATCTTATGCTTTTGTTCACTAATCCTTTCTTAAATAAAAAATTTAAAAAAAAAAGACAAAGATGAGCAGTGTTCTGATTTTAAAAATATGGGCAAAGAATCAACAATTTAAAAAAACTAACAAAAATCAAAACGGACATAAGTAAACCACAGATATCAATTATCAACCTACATGTGAATGTTCCAAAAATCACCTCTCACAATACCCAGAGTTTCTAATTAGATTATAGAACAGAATCCATCCATTATATGTCTTCAGGACACGTCCAAAGACAAGACAAGTAGAAGCTTAATGTAAGAAGCTGGATCAAGGTGTTCCAAGCTAATCATTCAGAAAAAAAGGGCAGGAACAGCTATTCTGTCCTCAGATAAAATAGACTTTATGTTAAATAAAGTAAGCAGAGATAAAGAGGGACATTACATAATGGTCCAAGTATTAATCCAAGAAGAAGTGATAACCATTATAAATATATATGTCCCAAACTCAGGTGGACCTAAATATATAAAACAAATACTTACTAAACTTACTAGAGATATTGAAAGCATTACAATAATAGTAGGATATCTTAATATATCACTCACAGTAAGAGACAGATAATCTGGACAAAAAAAAAGAACAGATAAATATCAGCCTTAAATGAAACAATGGATGACATGACCTAACACATATATACAGAACTTTCCATCCCCAAAAAAATTAATGTACATTCTTTTTAAGTAAACATTGAACACATGCAAGGATTGACCATATACTGGGCCATAAAGAAAGCCTAAACAAATATGTAAATATTAAAATAAAAAAATTTCATCTTCTCAGAGCATGAAGGTATGAAGTCAGAAATCAACCACAAAAGTAAAAGAAACTGCCCTAAAATATAGAAACTAAAAATCATCCTGAAAAATATATGTGTCATTAAAAAGATCAAAAAAGAAATTAAGAATCACCTCCATGGCAATGGAAATGAAGAAACCAGCTATAAAACATTGTGGGATGCAGCAAAAGCAACCCTGAGAGGGAAATTCATAGTAATACAGGACTTTATTAATATAGAGGAAAAGTCGCTAGTAAACCATTTAACAACCCAACTGAACCAAATAGAAAGGAGCAACAGAGACCCAACGGTCAGCAGGAAATAGTTAAAAATCAGAGCAGAAATAGTTAAAAATCTGTGCAGAAATCAATGAAATAGAAAAAAAAATACCATTAGGAAGATTAACAAAGCAAATAGCTGGTTCTATAAGTGGATAAATAAAATAGATAAGGCACTAGCTATACTCAGTAACATAAAAAAGAGTGAAAGATATGGTAAAATAATTAAAAATTGAGAGAGGAGATATTACAACAGATAAAGCAGAGATATGAAGGATCATGCAATACTATTATGGACATCTATATGGAAATAAATTTGACAACTTAGAAGAAATGGACACATTCTTAGAGTCACACCAACTGCCAACCTTGACAAAAGGAAGTAAATTTAACAGGGTAATAACTATTATAGAAATTGCAACAGTAATCAAATGCCTCCCCAAGAACAAAAGCCCATGTTCAGATGGTTATACTAATGAATTCTATAAAACATCCAAAGGAGAACTAATACCTATTCTCCTCAAACTCTCCCAGAAAATAGAAAAAGGAATACTCCCCAACACTATGTGGCTAACATCACTCTGATCTCCAAAGCAGAAAAGGACTCCACCATAGGAAAGCTATAGACTTTTTTTTACCTAGTGAACACTGATGCAAAGGTCCTTAAACAAATCTTGGATAATTGAATCCAATAAAATAGTAAGAGAATAATCCACGAAGATCACCTGAGATTCATCCCTGTGAAACAGGGATGATTCAACATCCACAAGTCTATCAATGTAAACCTAGTGTATCAAGAACAACACTAAAAAGTATAGATAAAAATCAGATGATTTTATCAATTGATGCAGAAAAAGATTTGACAAGGTCCAACCTCATTTATGATAAAGGCCCTCAAAACATTGATAGTGGCAGGAAAGTTTCTCAACACAATAAAGGCTATATATGACAAACCCATGGTTAATATTATACTTAATGGGAAAAAATTGAAAGCCTTGCCCTAAAATCAGGCACTAGGCAGGATTTCTACTCTTTCCACTTTTATTCAACATGGTTTTGCCATTACAATCAGGAAAGAAAGGAATATCAGAGAAATATAAATTTGAAAGATGAGGATAAATTATCATTGTTTGTAGATGATATGTTAATATACCTAGAGGAACACAGAAAATCCACTAAAAACTAGTGGAAATCATCAACACAATAAAATGGCATTTAACAAAATTAATACCCATAAATCTGTGGCATTTCTTTACACAATAGATGGTCCAGAAGAAAGGGAACTGAAGGAAGCGATCCCATTTACAATCAAACCCCAAAATATAAAATACTTGGGAATAAATCTAACAAATAATATGAAAGATATTTTTATTGAAAATATGAGACTTTGTTAAAATAAATAGAGTATGACACAAAGAAATAGAACAAAATTCCCTGTTTATGGATTGGAAGAATAAATATCATCAAAATGACAATTTTGCAAAACAATCTATAGATTTAATGCAATCCTTTTAAAATATTTCTGGGAAATTGGACAAATTATTCAAAAGTTTATTTGGAATTATAAAAACCACAAATAGCAAAAACACTCCTGATGATGAAAAGAAAAATGGAGGCATCATAATTCCCAGTTTCAGGTTATACTACAAATAATAGTAATTAAAAGTGTGGTACTGGAACAAAAATAAAAATAGGATCTATGAAATAGGATAGAGAGTCCAAAACTAAACACACAATATATAAGACAAAGGGGCCAAAACTACCCAAAGGGGGAAAGAAGATCTCTTTAGCAAGTGGTGCAGGGGAATTGGATAACTACAAGTAGGGCAATGAAACTAGATCACTAATTAACAACGTATACCAAAATTAACTCAAAATTAGAAAGATCTGGATATTAGACCTGAAAGTATAAAATACATAGAAGATCATACAGGTTAATCATTTCATGATAATAACACTACAGATGTATTTTAGATACTCAACTTTATGGGTGAAGGGAATAAAATAAAGATTAAACAAATGGAACTACATTGAATTAAAAAGCTTCTATACATCAAAAGAAAATTCCATAATGAAAAACAGTAAATCTAGCAACTAGTAGAACATAATTGCAAACCATACTTCAGGCAAGCAGTTTATATGAAACATCTATAAAGAACTCATACAGTGCAATAAAAAGAAAAAAAAACACAATAAGAAAGTGGAGTAAAGTTATGGACAGTTCTCTAAATAAAAGCTACACATGGCCCATAAACATATGCAGAAATGCTTCAATTCACTGATCACCAGAGAAATGCAAATTAAAAGAACATTGAGATACCACCTAACACCTATGAGAAAGGCCTTCATCAACAAAGCAGAAGAGGTTAAGTGTTAGAATGAATGTTGAGAGAAAAGAACTCTATTAAGATGCTGATGCAAACTGGTAAAACTACTATAGAAAACAGTATGGAGAATACTGAAATACAAATGGAACTAACTGATGATCTAGAAATTCTACTCCAAGGAATTTATCCAAAAGAAATAATAACACTAATTTAAAGAGATGTGCCACCTTATTCGTGGCTGTATTATTCAAAGTAGTCAAAATATGGAAACAACTAAAATGCCCTTCAACAGATGACTATATAAAAAAGTATGGAGGATATACTCAATGGAGTACTACTCAGCAGTAAACAAAGGTTTACTGTTCTTTGGGATAAAATGGATGGAACTGGAGAAGATTATGATTAGTGAAATAAAGCGATAAACGGCAACTACAGAATGATTTCACTTACATGTCCAATTTAGAGAACTGAACTTGAAAAAAATTAGTCAACCCATATCAAAGACTGGAAAACTACAAGGATGGGAGGGGGGAGGGGCCAGTGAAGTTTAGTGGTAGGAAAGGTGTGAAATTATAATCTTATTATTTATAATATCATAAATAAATATTAATTTAATATTATGGGGATAAACTTAACACTTTAAATTTTCTAACTGCCTAGATAATAGCTTTAAGTATAAATATTTTCTTCTGGTTAAATATTTAATGTATTAAATGTGTAAAATGATGAAATTCTGACATAGAGCTTAAATTTTTCAAGGATCTCTAAAATATATTTTTTTGTTTCTCAAATATCTAAGTTATCTACAATTTTAGGCAAGATAGATCAAAATAATTTGGCCCTGTCATCATCTAAGTTACAGTGATTAGTAGATACCCTTAAAGGGCAGAAAAGCATAGTAAAATCAGTATAGTGGATCCTAATCTTTAGATTTTCACACACAAAAAAACTAACTTGGTTATAATAATATTTAACTATTGATATTTTCATTGCTCTTGCATTCTTATCTCATTATTTCCCTAATATTTTATTTATTTATTTATAAATAGGAAATACTGACAAAACCATAGGATAAGAGGGTTACAACTCCACACAATTCCCACCACCAGAACTCTGTATCCCATCTCTTCCCCTAATAGTTTTCCTATTCTTTAATCCTCTGGGAGTATGAAACCAAGGTCATTGTGGGATGCTGAAGGTGGAAGGTCTGGCTTCTGTAATTGATTCCCTGTTGAACATGGGCATTGATAAGTCCATCCATATTCCCAGCCTGCCTCTCTCTTTCCCTAGTAGGAGTAATAGGGGTTCTGGGGAATCAGAGCTCCAGGATGAATTGGTAGGGTTGTCTGTCCAGGGAAGTCTAGTCAGTATCGTGCTAGCCTCTGGAACCTGGTGGCTGAAAAGAGAGTTAAAATATAACGCCAAACAAGTAGTTGACTCATCATGAACCTAAAGGCTGGAGTAGTGCAGGTGAAGAGTTGGGGGGATCTCCGTTCTGTAGATACCTAGTAGGAATATCATAGTTATATTCCTAAGGGCATGTGGTTATACCTTTTTCCCCCCTGAGCCTGAAATCTTGATGCAGCAGCTGGATCCTAGTTATTGTCAGGGAGATGATGTCATGTTTGGAAAGAGGATCAGAAAGCTGGATCATGAAGAGAGTAGCTCCCAAATATGGGAAAGGTGTATAAATATTGTTGACTGTAAACCCCATATATTTGATATGATCTGGGGCCCATATTCAGCTTAGGAACATGTAGATCTGAGCTCACATTCTGTGGTCATCAGTAGGAACATTCCAAGCTGCTTTAATATCAGGACCCATCTTCCTCAAGTGTAGCATAAAGTATGTTGTACAGCCTCCCTTCGGAGGATGGAACATTCTCTACCATTGTTGATCCAAGTTGATGTCAAGGTCCTATGGGGGCCCACAAAAGGGTCTATTGTTGTTCCTGATATAGATGACCAGTAACGATGGAGAGAGGGATTTATTCAAGGTCTATGTTTATCATGTCTGTTTGGGAATCTCAGGACTCCCCAATTAGAGCCCCAGCTGATGAGGTGGCCTACTAGTGACTAAAGAGTCATCATTAAAGTATACCACTCTCTTGCCCTTATTCAGCTTTTGAAGTTCGTGCTTTGATAAGGATAGCTTGGGAGTGAGTGAGGGAAGTATAATATGAAATAGGTATAATATGAAGTATAATATGAAATAGTATAATATGAAGTAGGGTATCTAAATCTAAGTAGACATTATTTCATTATGAACTTCATACTAACTTGTTGGGAACATGTGTAAGCCTGATAGAGCTTAGGGAGAACCACCCCCATCTTTGGATGGAGGTCTGAGAAGATAACCTCTTGGTAAGTCTCTCTCCACTGAGGTGAGCATAAGGGGGGAAACTCAGACTTGGTTCTTTCCTTCTTGACTCTCAGGCCCACAGATACCCCAGTACTTCCCTCCATTAACTGCAGGCCACATGGCCACAGATTCACTCATTCAAAGTCACCTTCTGATCACAGAAGAACACACCTTATCACACACTTCATCACACACCTCAGACCCCAGACAAGAGAAATTCCAAACTATATGGCCTTTTGATATCCATCTTCTCTCTGTCTCACCCTACAGGTTTAACCCCTATGCTTCTCTCAAATACCTTTGGATAATTAAGTTGCTTGTGTTATGGAAAATAACTGTCTTGTATCTCATCAATTCCTGTCATACCAGCCCCCTACCTTGGGGGCATGCTGACTGTAATTTCTGTCATATTTCAACAATAATTACCTCCATTGCTTTTCTATTTAACTCATGTCAATTTTGCTAATAAATGGACTCTAGGATTCTGGGACTCAAGGACTCAGATTCTAGATTCACGCTAAGAGTCCCCTAGTGTCTTTTACTTTGTGTCACCCCTGTCGTGAGCAAGAAAGAACCAGCCCATTACCTTTCCCCTGGAGGACACCCTGCCAGAGAAGGAGAGAGACACCCCGAAACCAACTCATTACAGACTATTGTGTACTTTTGTTTTCAGGTATGTCTTTTGCCCTAATTTATGGATACATGTGAACATATGCCCTATCTTATGGGACTTAGTCTATATCCAGGTTTTGGGACTTTGTTAGAAATAAACCACCTGGACTGGAATTAGAATCCTATGAAATGAAATGTCTCACCTGAGTAATGAAGCTGAAGGGTTGACATTCCATGCTTGACGTCTCTGGACAGAGTCCCACTGATTTGTTTCCACTTTAGTCTTCCTTGAGATTGGGTTTGTATCATCAAAGATGTCCATGAAGTTTAGGTGGGAGAGTGTTTCACCAATGTTTTCCTCTAAGTATTTGATAGTTTTTGGTCTAACATCCAGCTCCTTGATCCGTTTGGAGTTGATTTTTATTTCTGGTGAGATAAGGTGGTTCAGTTCCATTCTTCCACATGTTTCAACCTAATTTTCCCAGCACCATTTATTGAACAGAGCCACATTCTCCCATTTAACACTTTGGGCCCCCTTACCAAAGATTAGATATCCCTAGGTGTGAGAGTTTAGTTCTGGGTTTTCAATTCTTTTCCACTGGTCTATGTGCCTATTTTGTTCTAGTACAAGGCCATTTGATGATGATGGCCTTATAATATAGTTTGAGACTTAGGAGCATGATGCTTCCATTTCTGTTTCTTTTTTCTTTCTTTTTTAATTTTTTTTTTATAAAAAGGAAACATTAACAAAACAATATGATAAGAGTGGTACAGTTTCACACAGTTCCCATGACCAGACCTCCGTATATCATCCCCTCCACTGATAGCTTTCCTATTCTTTAACCCTCAGGGAATATGTACCCAAGATCACTGTAGGATGCAGAAGGTTGAAGGTCTGGCTTCTGTAATTGCTTCCCTGCTGAACATGAACATTGACAGGTCAATCCATACTCCCAGTCTGTCTCTCTCTTTCCCTAGTGGGAAAGGGCTCTGGAGAAGCGGAGCACCAAGTCACATTGGTGGGGTTGTCTGTCCAGGGAAGTCTGGTTGCATCCTGCTAGCATCTGGAACCTGGTGGCTGATAAAGTGAGTTAATATACAAAGCAAACAAATTGTTGAACAGTCATGGACCTAAAGGCTGTAACAGTGAAGATGAAGTGTTGGGGATGGGGGGGCGCTTCATTTTGTAGATATCTAGTAGGCGTATTTCAGTTATATTTCTAAGGGCCTGTAGCTATACTAGTGTTTTGTGTTTGTTTGTTTTTTTCCTGAGCCTGAAATCTGATATGCAGGTGGATCCTAATTATTGTATGGGTAGATGATGTCATGACTGGGAATAGGACCATAAACCTGCATCAGGGAAGAGAGTAGCTCCCTAATATGGGAAAGGGGTATAAATATTACTGTAAACCCCATCGATTTGATGTTATCTGGGGCCCATAATTAGCTTAGGAGCCTGTGTGACCTCTGCATCCCTCTAGATCTGAGCTCACATTCTGTGGTCATGAGTAGGAACATTCCATGCTGCCTCAGTATCGACCCATCTTCCTCAGGTGTAGCATAGAGGATGTTGTCCATCTTCCCTTTAGAGGATGGAACATTCTCTGCCATTGTTGATTCGGGTTGAGGGCAAGGTCTTATGGGGGCCCACAAACAGGTCTATTTTGTTGTTCCTGATAGAAATGACCGGTAAAAATGGAGAGAGGGGTTTATTTGGGAATCTGCTTTGAGTTTCCCTTTCTGATATTCTTTTTTTAACTTCTGTTAATGAGTCCTCTGCTGCTGTCCTCTTTGATGTATGCCATTCTCACAGGAGTGAATTGTTATATCAATGTTGTCTTAATTTGCATTTCTCTGCCAATCAGCATCCTGTAGCAGTTTTTCATGTATGTTAGCTTTTTGGATCTCTTCTGTAGTGAATGTTCTATTCATGTCCTCTGCCCATTTTTGAATGGAGTCATTTGCTTTTTTGTTGCTAAGTTTGCTGAGCTCTTTGTATATTTTGGTGATTAGAATCTTTTCTGATGTATGGCATCTGAAGATATTCTCCCATTTTGTGAGGGGTCTCTTTATGAGATAGTTTCTTAGGCTGTGCAGAAGCTTTTCAATTTGATATAGTCTCACTGGTTTGTTTTTGCTTTAGTCTTCCTTGCAATTGGGCTTGTTTCATCAAAGTTGTCCTTGAGGTTTAGGTGGGAAAGTATTCTACCAATGTTTTCCTCTAAGTATTTGATTGTTTCTGGTCTAACATCCAGTTCTTTGATTCATTTGGAGTTGATTTTTGTTTCTGGTGAGATAAAGGTGGTCCAGTTCCATTCTTCTGCATGTTTCAACCCAGTTTTCCCCGCACCATTTATTGAAGAGAGCCTCCTTCCTCCATTTAATACTTTGGGCCCCCTTATCAAAGATTTGATGTCCATAGGTGTGGGGGTTTAGTTCTGGGCTTTCAATTCTGTTCCACTTGTCTCTGTGCCTATTTTTGTTCCAGTACCAGGCTGTTTTGATGATGATGGCTTTATAATATACTTTAAGATCTAGGAGTGTGATGCCTCCATTTCTGTTTGTTTTTCTCAAGATTGTTTTGGCAATTCTAGGTGTTTTCTGGTTCCAGATAAATGACTGTAGTTTTTGTTCTATTCTCTTAAAGTAGCTTGGTGGAACTTTGATGGGTATTGCATTAAATTTGTATATGAGAGTAGGTCACTAAAGTAAATATCCTGTGGTGAAGGGGAGGGTGGACATTTGGCTTCCTGGGGTGGCGGGGTGTGGGGGTGGGGGTGGATGGGTGGAATGGGACACAGTCTTTTGGTGGTGGGAATGGTGTTTATGTACACTCCTATTAAATTGTAGTCATATAAATCACTATTTAATTAATATGAGAGGGGAAGAATTGATTGTATGTCTTGAACTTTTTAAAACACAGACTGAATCTTTTAAATACATAGGCTGTCTTAAATATGTGGACTCTCTCAAAAGCCTAGACGAGGTAGAACAGAAGCAACCGGTGGCACAGCTATATACAAGATGCTGGGTATTATACACCAAATTCTAACAAAGGGACTTTTCAAACCAATTACCAAATACCAAAATTAGTTAACCCAATTACCAAATAATGTGATGGTAACAATAACTATCCATTGTCTTCTTGAACCCTAAGACAGCAGAAACCTCACATCTCAACTATAGAGCCTATATTTCCCCCAGTCCTGGAACCTTAGGGTGGGGCCCACTCTCCTGCATGCTTCTTTCAACGCATATCAAATAATATTGCATCCGCCGATCGCAACATAATCAATGCAACAAGTGCCACCCCAGCATGCTTCACTTCAGACTGTGTCCAGAGACTTCATTTGTGGAATGACAACATTTCATATTCATTACTCAGGTGACCTTTCCTTTCATAATATTCTCTAATCCCATTCCATGTGGTTCACTTCCTAACAAAGTCCCAAAACCTAGATATAGATGAGGTACCCTGAGATAGAGCATATGTTTACACATATCTATAAACTAGGGCCAAATATATACCTGAAAACAAAGTACACAATAGTCTGCAGTGAGTACCCCCCAACACTTCATCTGCACTATTCCAGCCTTTAGGTCCATAATTGTTCAACAGTTTGTTTGACTTTGTATGTTAACTCTCTTCAGCCACCAGGTTCCAGTGGCAAGCAGGATGCTGACCAGACTTTCCTGGACTAACGACCCCACCAATATGTCCTGGAGCCCCACTTCCCCAGCGACCCACCTTACTAGGGACAGAAAGAGGCAGACTGGGAGTATGAATTGACCAGTCAAAGTCCATGTTTAGTGGGGAAGCAATTATAAAAGCCAGACCTTCCACCTTCTGCAACCCAAAATTATCCTGGGTCCATACTCCCAGAGGGCTAGAGAATGGGAAAGCTATCAGGGGAGGGGATGGGATATAGAGATCTTGTGTTGGGAATTGTGTGGTTTTGTACCCCTCCTATCCTATG
Organism: Erinaceus europaeus; assembly: GCF_950295315.1. Classification (NCBI taxonomy): domain Eukaryota; kingdom Metazoa; phylum Chordata; class Mammalia; order Eulipotyphla; family Erinaceidae; genus Erinaceus; species Erinaceus europaeus. The sequence goes on from NC_080162.1 coordinate 92,370,108, forward strand.
GTTTTGTTAATGTCTCCTTTCTTAAATAAATAATTAAATAATAATAATAAATTGTATATGTCTCTGGGAAGAATATTCATTTTGATATTTGTTCTTCCAATCCATGAGCACAGGATGTTTTTCCATTTCATGGTATCAGTTTCTATTTCCTTGTATAGTGACTAATAGTTTTCAGTATACAAGTCTTTCACTTCTTTGGTCAACTTTATTCCTAGGTGTTTTATTGAGTTTGCTGCAACAGTGAATGGGAGTGATTTTTGGATGTCTTCTTCTTCAGATTTAGTGTTTGCATAAAGAAATGCCACTGATTTTTGTTTTAATATTTTGGCATCTATGTTCATCAGAGATATTGGTCTATAGTTTTCCTCTTTTGTTGTGTCCCTATCTGCTTTTGGTATCAGGGTGATGTTGGCTTTATAGAAGGTGGAAGGGAGTGTTCCTGTCTCTTGTGGAAAAGCTTTAGAAGTATGGGTGTTAACTGTTTCCTGAAGGTTTTGTAGAATTTATTTGTGAAGCCATTTGGTCATTTTGTAGAATTCATTTGTGAAGCCATCTGGACTTTTGTTGTTGGGGAGATTCTTAATAACTGTTTTTATTTCTTTGTCTGTGATTGGTGAATTTACGTTTTGTAGTTCTTCTTGGTTCAATTTTTGAAGGGCATATGTTTCTAGGAATTCTTCCATTTCTTCCAGATTCTATAGCTTTGTGGCATATAGTTCTTCATAGAAGTATTGCATGATTTTCTGGATTTCTGTGGTGTCAGTTGTGATATCTCTTCTATCATTTACATTTATATTAATTTGAGTTTCTCTCTCTCTTTTTTTTTTTAGTGAGTCTGGCTAGGGTTTGTCAGTCTCTTTTAATTTTTCAAAGACCCAATATTTGGCTTCACTGATCTTTTTTATGGTTCTCTTGTTTTTGATGTTGTTTATTTCTGCTCTAATTTTAGTGATTTCTGTCCTTCTAGTTGCTTTAGGGTTCCTTTGTTCCTCTTCCTCCAAGTCCTTAAGTTGTGCATTAAGATAATTTATCTGAGCTTTTTCTTGTTTTCTATTGTGTTATTGTATGGCTATGGATTTCCCTCTCAGTACTGCTTTAGCTGTGTCCCAAATATTTTGGTAGCTGGTGTCTTTATTTTCATTTGTATCCAGGAACATTTGAATTTCTTGCTTGAGTGTCTCTCTGACTCAGTGGTTCTTAGGCAGTATGTTGTTTAGCTTCCAAATTTTGTGTCTTTTAGTAATTTTCCATTTGTTGTTAAATGTTAGCTTTACTCCAATGTGGTCTGAGAAGGTACTTGAGATGATTTCAATGATCTTGAATTTATTGATGCTGTCTTTGTGGCCTAACATCTGGTCTATTCTTGAGTATGTGTTGTGTGGATTTGAAAAGAATGTCTATTCCAGTTTTCTGGGGTGAAGAACTCTCATAATATTCAGGAAGTCTAGTCTGTCCATCTCAATTTAATTCTCTTGTTTCTTTGATGATTCTCTGCTTTGTTGATCTAAGTGTGAGAGTGGGATATTAAAGTCTCCTACTATTATTGTATTACTATTGATGTATTTTTGAAGTTCTTTCAGTATGTTTTTGATGTATTCTGATGGTCCCTTATTGTGTGCATACATTTAATAATTATTAAAACTTCTTGATTGATTGCTCTAATAACTATATAATGGTTGTGCCTATCTTTTATTACTTTATTTAATTTAGGTCTATGCTGTCAGAGATGAAAATGGCTGTTCCTGCCTTCTTTGTGGTCCATTGGCCTATAGGACAGTTTTCCATCCTTTCACTTTAAGTCTGTGTTTACCTTGTTGGATCAGATGGGATTCATGCAAGCAGCATATGGTTGGGTTGTGTTTTCTGATCCATCCTCCCACTCTGTGCCTTTTAATGGGTGAGTTTAAGCCATTGACATTTATTGATATTATGGATTTAATGTATTGTAGTGCCATTATTTAACTTTTTTTCTTTAATTTTCTCTGATATATTGAAAAGTATTTTAGTGAAGTTCTTGTTTATAAGAGGTTTTTGAGACCCTCTTTCAAGGCAGGTTTGGTGATGGTTGCTTCCTTTAATTGTTTGTCTGAGAAGGTTTCAATCCATCTAGTTTGAATGAAAATTATGCAGGATATATTATCCTTGTTTGAAACCCTTTTTCATTCAGGGTTCAATAGATATCTTTCCATTTTCTTCTGTGATGCCTCCATATCTGTTTCTTTTCCTCAAGATTGTTTTTGCGATTAATTCTATGTGTTTTCTGTTTCCAGATAAATAATTGGAGTTTTTGTTCTATTCTCTTAAAGAAGATTGGTGGGTCTTTGATAGGTATTTTGTTAAATTTGTATATGGCTCTGGGGAGAATTTTCATTTTGATGGTATTCATTTTTCCAATCCATGAGCATGGGATGTCTTTCCATTTCTTCGTATCAGTTTCTATTTCCTTGAATAGTGACCTATACTTTTCAGTATACAAGTCTTGCACTTCTTTGGTCAAGTTTATTCCTAGGTATATTGATTTTTCAGCGACAGTGAATGAGAGTGATTTCTGGATATCCTCTTCTTCAGATTTAGTGTTTGTCTAAAGATATGACACTGATTTTTGTACATTGATTTTGTAGCCTGACAACTTGCTATATTGCCTAATAACTTCCAGTAATTTTCTGCTGGATTCTTTAAGTTTTTCTATATTTACTATCATATCATCTGCAAATAATGAGAGCTTGACTTCTTCCCTTCCAATCTGTATTCCTTTGATTTCTTTCTCTTGCCTGATTGTGATGGCAAGAATTTCCAATACTCTGTTGAAGAGTATTGGTGATAATGGACAGCCCTTTTTAGTCCCTGGTCTGAGAGGGAATGCTTTCAATTTCTGTCCATTGAGTATGGTGTTGGCTGTAGTTTTGCTATATATGTATTCTACTACTTTATGGAATTTCCCATCTATTCCCATTTTTTTGTAGTTTTTTGAGCATGAATGGGTGTTGGATTTCGTCAAAGGCTTTCTCTGCATCTATTGACATAATCATGTGGTTTTTGGTTTTGCTTTTATTGATGTGGTGAATGACATTGACTGACTTACGTATGTTGAACCAGCCTTGCATTCCTGGGATAAATCCCACTTGATCATTATGAACAATCTTTTTGATTTACTGTTGTATCTGGTTGGCCAGGATCTTGGTTAATATTTTGGCATCTATGTTTATCAGAGATATTGGTCAGTAATTTACTTTTTTGTTGATGGAAGATATAAAATGGAAGATATAAAAGAGATATATAAAAGATATGGAAGATATAAAAGAGAGACATCTTCAGACCTGCTTCACTGCTCATGAAGTTCCCCCCTACAGATGGGGAGTGGGTACTTGAACATGGGTCCTTGTACCTAGTAATATGTGTGCTCAATTGGGTGCTCCACATCCTCTACATAATATTATAAGATATTGACCTGCAAGTTGAATTGTTATCAAGGAGAATGATTGTGAGATTATATTATCATACATAAAGCATAAGCCAAAGATCAACTTTTAGTTTATAATGTCTTTGGCCAGGTCAGCAGAGCAAATCCCTCATAAGATCACTTTATAAAACCCAAAGTTGTGATCCTAATATCATTTCAATATATGTGATGTATTAATGGAGTGAAGTGATAATGTCAAAGCATAGAAGCCAATGGGCATTTTTGTGATGATCAAAGAGTGCACATTACAATGTCTTGATTTATGAGCAACAAAAAGCATTTTTTTGGGTGACATCCAGCTGTTTTAATAGCTGGATTGGATATAACACAGTGCTAAGGATTTGGGGGTCCTGCATCCTTACATTTTTTGGTTTGTCATTGAAGCTAGAGAAGAAAAAAATCTGTGAATGTCAGGAATGAAACCACTTGTTAATTGAAGGGAGAATTTATTTGGGTTGAAATAGCTCCTCCATAATGCATTTAGATTTCTATATGGCTGGGCTGGGATGAACAGGCAAGACTAACAAAAATTTCAGAAGCCCTCTTGAGATCCCACAAAAAATATCACTGGGTAGGTTATTGAAACAAAACATTTAAGAAAAATTAGTGCCCTGGGAGGTGGTGTAGTGAATAAAGCACTAGGCTTGGGAGTATGGTCCTGAGTTTTATTTCTGGTATCCTTTGTTCCAGAGTGATATGCTGGTATTCCTCTCTCTCTCTCTCTCTCTCTCTCTCTCTCTCTCTTTCTCTCTCTCTCTTTCTCTCTCTCTCTCTTTCTCTCTCCCTCCCTCCCTTTCTCTTTTCTTCTCTTCCTCTCTCCATCCTCTTTGCCTCCCCTTTCTCTCTCTTTTTTTACTTCCTTTACTTTTTTGTGTCAATAAATTTTTTTTGAAATGTTTTTTATCTTTATTTATTTGATAGAGATAGCCAGAAATTGAGAAGGAAGGGGATGATAGAGAGGGATAGGACAAAGACACCTGTAGCACTGCTTCACCACTTGTGAAGCTTTCTCCCCTTGTAGGTGTGGACTAGGGGCTCAAACCTGGGTCCTTGCACACTGTAACATGTGTGCTCACCCAGGTGCTCTGCCACCCAGGCCCCCCAAAATACAATTTTTAAAAACTTAGTACTGAAGACTGGATATTCTAGATCAAGTTATATCAAGCTTTGTATCTAGTAAAGCACCTCTTCTTGATCGCTGGTGTTTCTTCATCTTCATAGTTCTAGTAGGGCAGGATCTTACTTTTAAGAACATTTAAACCAAAAATTGATTTCTAAAGACTTTATCTTTTCAGTGCAGTCACATTGTTTGCAGTATATCACTGAGTCTTTGGTTTGCTATGTTATAAATTGGCTTTACTAAACCTCCTCAGGTGGAGGAGAATCAAGGCTCTTTGGAGAGGATCCTAAGAAGATTCTGAGCTCTCACCCAATATCTAGTTTATGGCCCTAAGTCTTTCAGATTCATGCAGATCAACGTCTTCAGGAAAGTCTCATTTGCCAAAGGACTAAGCAGACATAGAAAATGTTAGTTTACCATAATTCCTTCTAGTTCCATCCAAGATAGATCAAAGAAGGTAGGTTCACTAATCTTTATAGCTAAGTAATATTCCATTGTGTATAAACTTTCTCAGCCATTCATCTCTTGTTGGTCACCTGAGTTATTTCCAGATTTTGACTATTACAAATTGTGCTGCTATGAACATAGGTGAACACTTATATTTTTGGATGGGTGTGCTTGACTCCTTTGGATATATCCTTAGGAGAGGAATTATTAGGTCATAAGGAAGGCCTTGTTCTCCATACTGCTCTCCACAGAGGTTGGACCAATTTGCCATTCCATCCAGCAGTGCAGGAGGGCTCCTTTGTCTCTACAACCTCTCCAGCATTTGTTGTTTCTATTATTTCTGATGTATGACATTCTCACAGGAGTGAAGTAGTATCTCATTGTTGTCTTTATTTGCATTTCTCTGATAATCAGTGATCCGGAGCAATTTTTATATGTGTTTTGTATCTCTTTGGTAGTGAATATTCTGTTCATATCCTCTCCTCATTTTTTAATTGAGTCATTTGCTTTATTGTTGCTAAGTTTGATGAGCTCTTTATTCATTTTGGTTTTTAGCTTTCTGAGTATACATTCTGTCAATCTAAGAACTTAAGATTTCAAATCAATAAACTGATTGAATTTTAACACTGGGCTTAAATAGTTAATGCATTTCTAGTAATGACTTTTTTTTGAAGTATCAAATCACCTATAATCTTAGACCAGAAGCAACTGATCTTGTAAATATATAAGATAAAGTTATCTGTAAATATCATTAACTGACATAAATCGTGGTATGGTCTTCTATAGTACAGTAAATCCTAACCATGAGATTTTTCAAAGTAAACTAAGTTTGGAAATAACTTGGTTATAATAATAAAAGTCTATTGCCTTCTTAAACTCTAAGATAGCAGGAATCTTCCCCATTCTCTATAAAACTGATATTTCTCCCAGTCTTTAAACCTCTGGTGCCTGGATTGTTTTTCTTTATGATACTCTATTTTTTTGGGGGGTATAAATTTTATTTATTTATTTTTTAATTTATTTTTATTTAAGAAAGGATAAATTAACAAAACCATAGGATAGGAGGGGTACAACTCCACACAATTCCCACCACCCAATCTCCATATCCCATCCTCTCGCCTGATAGCTTTCCCATTCTCTATCCCTCTGAGAGTATGGACCCAGGGTCATTGTGTATTGCAGAAGGTGGAAGGTCTGGCTTCTGTAATTGCTTCCCTGCTGAACATGGGCGTTGACTGGTCGATCCGTACTCCCAATCTGCCTCTCTCTTTCCCTAGTAGGGTGGGGCTCTGGGGAAGCAGAGCTCCAGGACACATTGGTGGGGTCTTCAGTCCAGGGAAACCTGGCCGGCATCCTGATGGCGTCTGGAACCTGGTGCTGAAAAGAGAGTTAACATACAAAGCCAAAAAAATTATTGAGTCTTCATGCTTCTCTTAATCCATACCATTTGATACTGCATCTAATAAACTCAACACAATCAATGCAAGCAGGACCACCTCGGCATGTTTCACTTTGGACAGTGTCCAGAGACACCAGGCTGGAATGCCAGCGCTACAGCTCCATTACTCTGGTGAGACCTTTACTAGTTAATAGGAGTTATTTTATTTATTTATTTTTTCATAAACACCATTCCCACCACCAAGAAACTGTGTCCCATCCCAATCCCCCCCGCCTTGTCGGGAAGCCCAATACCACCCTCCCCTTCACCACAGGGTTTTTACTTTGGTGCCCTGCTCTCAATTTAATCAGATCCTGCTTTTAGTTTCCCTTTCAGATCTTCTTTCTCAATTTCTGTTGATGAGTGAGGACATCCCATACTCATCTTTATCTTTCTGGCTTAGCTGACTTAACATAATTCCTTCTAGCTCTGTCCAAGATGGGTCAGCTAAGGTGAGTTCATTGTTCTTAATAGCTGCATAGTACTCCTTGTATGTATCACAGATTTCTCAGCCACTCATCTGCTGCTGGGCACCTGGGTTCCTTCCAGGTTTTAGCTGCTATGAACATATGTGTACAAATTGTGCTGCTATGAACATATGTGTACAAATATCTTTTTGGTTGGGATTATGGAATCCTTGGGGTATATCCCCAGGAGAGGAATTACTGGGTCATATGGATGGTCTATGTCTAGCCTTGTGAGAGTTCTCCAGACTGCTCTCCAGAGAGGCTGGACCAATTTACATTCCCACCAGCAGTGCAGAAGTGTGTCTCTGTCCCCACAGCCTCTCCAACATTTGTTGCTGCTGTCCTTTTTGATGTAAGCCATTCTCACAGGAGTCAGGTGGTATCTCAATGTTGTCTTAATTTGCATTTCTCTGACAATTAGTGACCTGGAGCAGTTTTTCATATGCTTGCTAGCCTTTTGGATCTCCTCTGAAGTGAATGTCTTGTTCATATCCTCTGCCCATTTTTGGATGGGGTCATTTGCTTTTTTGTTGCTAAGTTTGCTGAGCTCTTTGTATATTTTGGTGATTAGTTTCTTGTCTGATGTTTGGCATGTGAAGATCTTCTCCCATTCTATGAGGGGTCTCTTTGTTTGTGTGATAGTTTCTTTGGCTGTGTAGAAGCTTTCCAATTTGATGTAGTCCCATTGGTTTGTTTTTGCTTTAGTCTTCCTTGCAATTGGATTTGTTTCATCAAAGATGTCCTTGAGGTGTAGGTGGGAAAGTGTTCCCACCAATGTTTTCCTCTAAGTATTTGATAATTTCCGGTCTGACATCCAGGTCCTTCATCCATTTGGAGTTGATTTTTGTTTCTGGTAACATAAGGTGGTTCAATTTCATTCTTCTGCATGTTTCAACCCAGTTTTCCCAGCACCATTTATTGAAGAGAGCCTCCTTCTTCCATTTAATACTTTGGGCCCCCTTATCAAAGATTAGATGTCCATAGGTGTGGAGGTTTATTTCTGGGCTTTCAATTCTGTTCCACTTATCTCTGTGCCTATTTTTGTTCCAGTACCAGGCTGTTTTGATGATGATGGCCTTATAATATAGTTTGAGATCTGGGGGTGTGATGCCTCCATTTCTGTTTCTTTTCCTCAAGATGGTTTTGGCAATCTAGGTGTTTTCAGATTCCAGATAAATAATTATAGTTTTTGTTCTATTTTCTTAAAGAAGCTTAGTGGAACTTTGATGGGTATTACATTAAATTTGTGTATGGCTCTAGGGAGAATATTCATTTTGATTATATTTATTCTTCCGATCCATGGGCATGGGATGTCTTTCCATTTCTTCGTATCAGTTTCTATTTCCTTGAATAGTGACTCATACTTTTCAGTATAGAAGTCTTTCACTTCTTTGGTCAGCTTTACTCCTAGGTATTTTATTGATTTTGCTGCAACAGTGAATGATTTCTGGGTGTCTTCTTCAGATTTAGTGTTTGCATCAAGAAATGCCACTGATTTTTGTACATTGATTTTGTAGCCTGACACCTTGCTATATTCCTAATAACTTCCAGTAGTTTTCTGCTGGATTCTTTAGGTTTTTCTATGTATACTATCATATCATCTGCAAACAGTGAGAGTTTGACTTCTTCCCTTCCAATTTATATTCCTTTTATTTCTTTCTCTTGCCTTATTGGCAAGAACTTCCAATACTATGTTGAAGAGTAATGGTGATAGTGGCTATCCCTGTCTAGTCCCTCATCTGAGGGGAAGCACTTTCAGCTTCTGTCCATTGAGTATGATTTTGGCTGTAGGTTTGCTATATATGGATTCCACTGTCTTGAGGAATTTCCCATCTATTCCCATTTTTTGTAGAGTTTTGTGCATGAATGGGTGTTGGATTTTATCAAAGGCTTTCTCTGGAAATAGGAGTTTTTAATTCCATTTTAGTGGTTCACTTCCTAACAAAGACATAGAACTGCTTTAAGACCAGGACCCGTGAGATAATGGACATGTGCACATGTATCCATATTTTAGGGGAAAACATGTACTTTAAAGTAAAAGTGCAGGGTTGAACTGCAGACCTTCAGTGTCCCAGGCTATTGTGTTATCATTGGTTCTATATCTGTTGTTCTTTTAGAAGTTATTTAGTGGTCCTGCTCAACTAAAAATATAGCATAGAGGATCATCTGAGAATTCAAAACGATAAGACTAAGATCACTCCAGGAACCCACCAAGCCACAGGTAAGTGCAAACTCTTGTGGCTCATGGGCAGTGGAACTTAAGGAATGATTCCTGAGGTTTAAATGCCTGTACTTCCTTAGATTTAGATACCCTGCTCACCAGCTTCCTATTTCCCTTCTTTCACTCACTCTAAGGATAAACTTGTCAAATAAAGTAAGGACTATAAAATCTGGATAAGCGCAAGGGAGTAGCACATTTTAATGACGGCTCTTATGGTCACTACTAGGCCACCCTATCATCAGGGGTCCTAGTCAGGGAACCCTATAATTTACACATAGATATGATGGCTAGATCTCTGACAGATTCCTTTCTCCACTGTTGGTGGTCATCTCCATCAGGAACAGCATCATAGACCCTTTTGTGGGCCTCTACATGAACTTTCCTTCAATGTGCGTCAATAATGGTAGGGACTACATCACTTTCCAAAGGGAAACTAGGTCAACATATCCTGCCACTCGAGGAAGACAGCTTATTAACTGAGTGCAGCCTAGAATCTTTCTAGCTATGACCATGGATCTGCAGAGATGCAGAGGTTCCAAAGGTTCCTGTGCTAAATATAAATAGTCATGGGCCCTGGGTCAGATCAATTGGTATTACATTTAGTGGTATTTATATACTTTCCCCATATTTTGGAGCTACTCTCTTCCCTAATCCAGTTTTCTAGTCCTATTTCCTATTCTGACACCATGTCCCCAGACAGTACCTTTAGTCCACTGGCATGTTAGCTGTCGGGCTTAGGCAAATTTAGTAAAGTCTTGGGCCCCTTGGAATTATACCCAAAATAGACCTACTAACTTTTTCCAAAATGGAGACATCAATCTCATCTGCTCTATTCTCACCTCTAAGTTCCTGATTATTAAACAATTTATTCTGCTTTATATCTTAATTCTTCTCAGTCACCAAGTTGCAGATGCTACCATGATACCATCCTGAATTCCCTGGGCAGACAACTTTACCCTTTGTCCTAGAACCCCACATCTCTTGAGTCCTATACCACTAGGGAAAGATAGAAGCAGGTTGGGACTATGGATCAACCTCTCAGCATCAATGTCCAGTGGAGAAGCAACTACAGAAGCCATACTTTCCACCTTCTGAACCCCATAATGATCCTGGGTCCCTACTCCCAGAGGGATAAAGAATAGGTAAGCTTCCAATGGAGGAGATGGGATGCAGAACTCTGGTGGTGGGAATTGTAACCTTCTTATCCTACTGTCTTGTTCATCATTATTAAATAATAAAAGAAAGAAAGAAAATGTTAGTTTACCAAAGGTTTCCTTCACTCCTGGAATCTTGTCTTAATGTTCCTCAGTATATCTCTATTTCCTATTCATGTCACAATGTACACTATATTGACTTATATCAGACTTGTGTCCTTGGACAAAAATCACAGTTTTGGTTAATGACATAGATGAAAATTATAGTGAACAATGTTTACTTCTCAAACAGAAGAGTTTTTGGTCATGGCTTATTAAAGAATTTGCAGAATTTTCTGTCTATGAAAGATTTTATCTCTGGTTGGAAGAATAGTTAATGTACCATATTTATCTATGCCCAGCTCATCCTCGGAAACCCAAGCATGTTACATTTAAAATTATATATATATATATATATATATATATATATATATATATATATATATTCCCTTTTGTTGCCCTTGTTGTTTTTTATTGTTGTTGTCATTATTATTGATACCGTCATTGTTAGGACAGAGAGAAATGGAAAGAGGAGGGGAAGAAAGAGGGGGAAGAGAAATCTAGACACCTGCAGACCTGTTTCAATGCCTGTGAAGTGACTCCCCTGCAGATGGGGAGCTGGGGGCTCCAACCAGGACCCTTAAGCCTGTCCTTGCACTTCGTGCCATATGCACTTAACCTGCTCCACTACCACCCGACTCCCAGCATGTTACTTTTTATAAGAAGGGAAGAGGTTAGAGTAATGTTGCCAAAGCTTTGCAGAGTTTGACAAAGACTCCAAGAGAGGTGAACATTCACCTTTCTAAAGTTTGTTGCTGGGGGTGGAACAAAGAAAAGTGCACAATCAGAATTATAATTAACTAGCCTGCACAGCAAGCATGAAAGATAAATGATTTTTGAAAGATTCCTTGTTCCTTGGGCCATTCCTTTTTTTTTCTTTTTCTTTCTTTCTTTTTTTTTCTTCAAAAAAGATAACATTCTTTCATAAGTTAGACTTTCCTTAAGTTCTAACAAACCCCAAGATCTCACTTTGAGCTCTGAGTTACAGCACCCCTGTTGCTTATTTCAATAGATACCTTTAGAATACATTAACTTCATGGGAGGAACATAGCATGGGGAAAGAGGAAGAGTGGAATGATGTTCCCAAAATATCCCAGCATATTTTCTCTATCCTGATGACTAAAAGAGAATAATATGTAACTATTTGATATATTCTAGTTCATAAAACCAATTTTTTGAATCATGAAACAAGTAACTGTTATATCATTCCCTTTAGTGAAACACATTTAAAAGATAATAGTCATTATGGAGTATAGAAGGTGGGAATTCTGGCTTCTGTAATTGCTTTTCCACTTAATATAGGAATTGGAAGTTTGATCCATACTCCCAGTCTGTCTCTGTCTTTTCCTAGTGGGGCAGTTTTCTGGAGAAGTGGAGATCCAGGACATGTTGGTGAAGTTGTCTTTCCAGAGAAGTCAGATTGACATCATTGTAGCACCTGCAACTTGGCGGCTGAGAAGCATTAAGATATAAAGCAGAACGAATTGTCAGGAACCTAAAGACAAGAATATAGCAGATGAATATAGCAGATTGGGGTCTCCATTTTGTAAAAATATGGTATGTCTATTTTAGGTATATTCCAAGGGGCCCATGACTTTACTATTTTTTGCCTGAACCTGACAGCTAAAATGCAGGTGGGCTAAAGGCATTGTCTGGGGGAGATGGTGTTAGAGTAGGAAATAGGACTAGAAAGCTGGATCAGGGGAGAGAGTAACTCTCAATTATGGGAAAAGTATATAAATATTGTTAACTATAAACCTCATAATTTTGATCTAGGGCCCATATTCAGCACAAGAGCCTGTGTAACCTCTGTATGCCTGTAGATCTGAGCTTGCATTCTGTAGTCATAGCTAGAACATTGTAGGCTGTATTCATTGCAGGACCCATCTTCTTCAAGTAGCAGAGTACATTGACCCAGTCCATACTCCCAAAGAGATAAAGAATAGTAAAGCTTCCAATGGAGGGGGTGGGATACAGAATCCTGGTGGTAGGAATTGTTTGGAATTGTGCCCCTTATCCTATGGTCCTGTTGATCATTATTAAACAGTAATCAATAATTATTAATTAATAATTAAAATAATTATTATTAATAATTAAAAGAATAAGAAGATGCTTAATAAACATATTTTTAAAAGACAGTAGTCATAAAAAAATAGAAGCTGAGTTGAGAAACTGAAATACTGAATATCATCACATCAGACCAAGTCTTCCCCTGCCTATACCAAGTATTATAGCCTGGATCTTTTTCTACTCAATATGTCTTTACAAACACCTCTATCCCTAGGGATACAACATCACATAATGATCATCTAGAGACTCTCTAGATACATCCGGACCATTCATGAGCTTATTGGTGATGTAATGACTTGATCACTTATTATGAGTTTTGAGTTTTTGAGTTGTTAAAGTGGCAGGTAGGGGAAAAGATAATTTGGAGGTGATTGGGGGATTTTATTGAAATTTGAGAAAGTGCCTAATTCCTACAGTATCATCAAAATTGGCATAATACAGAACTTGGTCATCTATGTTGGTAGATTTAAAGTAGGTAATAAAATATCATTTTGTCATTAACACAAATTACTTCTTTCATTACTTCATTACCTCAATACCTCAAATTATCATGACAACTAAAGGTAGATGAGTGAGATTCCGGAGGAAAGTTCTTCAGGTAAAATGATTTCAGAAAGTCTGCGAAGGATACATGTAATTAAATGACAAGCTTCATAGAAATCTTGTTATCATATAAAAATATTTTTCAATTTTGAAAATGTTACCTTCCATCATCCTTTCTGTTTTCTTTATATCACAAGTTTTATAACAATGGAATGAAAGGTCAAAAGCTAAGATGAAGCTGTTCTTGAGAATAGGAGAATAGGAGAGATAAATTACACATGAGGATCTTAATTGGGGTTAGAATACAGCCATGTTTCTCTTTCAAATTAAAACCAACAGAAATAGAGGATGGGCTGTGGGGCACTGAGTTAAGTGTACATATCACCATGCACAAGGATCCACGTTCTAGCCCCCACTCCCCACTTGCAGGAGGAATGCTTCATGAGCAGTGAAGCAGGTCTGCAGGTGTCTTTCTTTCTCTTTCTTTCTCTCCCTGTCCTGTCAAATAAAAATAGAAAGAAAAAAAAAGACAAGTGGGAGTGGTGAATGTCAGGCTGTGTTGTGGGGGAGAAAGAAAGGGTCCGGACACAAATCTTTATTCAGGCGGGCACTTCAGAGTTGGGTGAGAGCGCAGAGGTTTGGACCACGTGGAGCTAGCAAAATGGCTGCCTCCCGCTATGCAACAACTCTTCCCTGTATCAGGTCACTGAGGTGAAAAGCCGGCAAAAAGAGAGAGAGGGGCAGAAGCAGAAGGGCTTTATGGGAGAAATTCTGGAAGTGACAAGTTGGGACAGGATTGACTAGGAAACAAGGCACTCTGGGAATAGGGTTTCTCACGGGAATTGACAATACCCTGAGGGGACAACATGGTGGAACAAGGCACTCCGGGAATAGAATTTCAACTCTTACAGGAACTGACAATAGCCTGAGGGGACAACATGGTGGATGTGACCACAACTGCACAATTTCCCAACAGGTGGATTTGAAGTGCAGGCACTGAGCCCCAGTGATAATCCTAGTGGGTAAGGAGCAGACTTGTAGTTATCAATTATTCGAGTGCAGTTCCAACTATGCACCAACCAGGCTACCTACCTGAACCTGGTGTGTGTCTAGGGGTTTTAGATGGGGGAAAAGTTCCACATAAATATTTCAAATACAGATCTGGGTTATTCTAACCTAGGCTGGCAGCTTTTTGCCTTTGCTCTTCAGTATTCACACTGCTTTCAGATGTGATGGAAAACTTTTTTTAAGCTGTTGGGCAAGCTTTGCAGCATCATACAAGGGATGATAGATCTTTCCAAGACTTTCTTGGAAGAGATTAAAAGACACAGATAATTTAGCAAAGGTTTGCAGCCATTCTCTCTGAGATGTACTTTCTAGTGTGAAACATCATAATGAAGTTTCCCTTCAGCAGTGAAGAAATTCTGGAAGGTATGCAGACAAGTATTTTTATAAATTTGAACAAGGAAGACATTCTGGCATAGGGCACCAAGGACAGGAATTATGGAAATAAAGTTTCAATTTTAATAAAAATTTTATTTCTATTATAAAATGAATGCATAAAAAGATCTAAAATGATAAAATTAAAAAAAAATGTAATGCCCTCCTTCTAGAAAGAAATAATGTAGGGGCAGGGTGGTGACATACCTGGTTAAGCACATATATTACCTTGTGCAAGTTTTTGGGTAAAACCAGTAAAATGAAGTACCTGAAAGCAGTTTTCTCTCAGTGAATATTAAGGTAAGAGAAGACATACTCAGTAGCAAAATCAGGGTAATAACCAGTTAAAGAGTTTTTGTTTGGCAAGATCATGGTCCTAGGATGAAATCTCACAGGAGAGGAGGGACACTTTTTACATTGTAAATATTTTAAACACACATCTAATTTATACACTGAACACCAGAAAACAGATTAAGAATCATATTCTGCATAAGTAAACCTACCACAAGTTTCCCAACAGCTTGTAAAATATCTTTCAAGGACTTTCTATAGTCTTTTGGGGTAAATTTGATAGAACTATTTTCCAGGTCAAAGTTCAAATACATCATATTAAAGTGGAAATGTCTTCCATTAGAACCTGAGAGTTGACAAGGCATAGAAACTGGTCAGTGAGGAGTCAGGTGGTAGCGCAGCAGATTAAGTGCGGGTGGTGCAAAGAGCAAGAATTGGCATAAGGATCCCAGTTTGAGCCCCCAGCTCCCCACCTTCAGGAGAGTCGCTTCACATGTGGTGAAGCAGGTCTGCAGGTATCTTTTTTTCTCTCCCCCTCTGTCTTCCCCTCCTCTCTCCATTTCTCTCTGTCCTATCCAACAATGATGACAACAAGAATAACTACAACAATAAAACAACAAGGGCAACAAAAGTGAATAAATAAATACACACACACACCCATATATATATATATATACATATATATATGAACTGGTCAGTGTTTTATGAATATATTATAAGCATAGGAGGTACTGACATTGCTTGGGAGAGATGTAGATCCAGGTTTTTCTCAAACTTTGAGTAAAATCATAAAGGGAATTGTCACCAATATAGCTCTCTCTCATCTGTCTGCAAACATGAAGGGAAAAGGAGCACTCAATAGCAAGACCTGTAGTTGTCAAGATAAACTACTGCACCCATCAACCTAAACTAACTTTAAAAAAAAAAGAAGTCATGGTGTGAATTTTCTATTAATTTTTCCTCAGTGTGATAAATTCATAAACACCTTCTACACTCTCACCAAAGCTATATAGTGATTCAGAAATAATAGAAAAATAGAACTTGCAAAAATAATGAAGGAACAAAAACCTGCTTCTTATATAGAACACAGCATACCATGACTAAGTGGACCTGACCATCATAAAAGAGGGATTCCATTTTTGTTATGTTTCTAT
The DNA here is from genome assembly GCF_950295315.1 of Erinaceus europaeus. NCBI lineage: Eukaryota > Metazoa > Chordata > Mammalia > Eulipotyphla > Erinaceidae > Erinaceus > Erinaceus europaeus. The sequence goes on from NC_080162.1 coordinate 92,386,012, forward strand.
AAATACCTCCCATTTCTCTTCTCCTCCTGTCAAATAAAAATATAATGGAAGAAATGGCCACTAGGAGTGGTAGATTCGAAGTGCAGGCACCGATCCCCAGTGATCAACTTTGTGACAATAGAAAACAATAATAATAAAAATAAAGGAAAATGTATCTAAATCAAAGTTAATCACTAGGAGATAGTGACTGGTCCTAGGATTTATTGCACAAAGTTAAGGCAATTCAAGCTGTTTCTTTAGAGATTCATTGGAATCACTCATTCTCTTTCCTCCTTTACTATTTTAGAACTAAAGAGAATGTGTACTCTAAAACTACTTCAGAAGTTGTTACTAGGGAGGTCATCAGCTAGTATGAGCATAAAGACCATGCGAAATGCATGTGGGATAAACAAGGTTCTAGTGGATTTGTTAAAGCTTCCAAATAAGCTATGATGGATAGCAACTCTATCTCTGAGCTCTTCAGAACTGAAGACTGATACACCCACTTCTTGAATAGATTTAACTTTCCTTTTCAATCAGTGAGCCTCAGTGATAAGTCATTCACTAGTAGTAAAATATCAAAATGAACCTTCTTGTGAGTAACATAACCAATCCAATTTTGGCTGAAAAGAGAGCATTCTGCCCTTCATGCCCACCCATCTCCTACCAGCCAGGTCATTAGTTCCCCTCAATTCCTTTCCTAACCACCTCTACAGTTTATAAAGGAAGTACAGCTGGGTCCACTCAGATCCAAACCTAGGCCTTTTGCCACAGAACTGCCTGATCAAAACAACTAAAATTGCCTTTTCAGAAATTATACCCTTCTTCTGACTAGAGGTACTTATCCACCCAAAAAAACTTGATGAAGACCCAGCAAAGGGGAGGGAGGTCATTGTTATCTTCACTTTTAATGTCATAAAAATAAAGGAAACACTGATGAGTCCATGAGGAGGTAATTTTATTTCTTCTGACAGATGTTTCACAACAAAGGTGATGATCTAAATTTAAGGATTCCTTAAACACCATGTGCTAATGAAAATCAAAGTTCAAGGGCTTGTTTCAATTCTGATGAACAATCCAACCAATTTTAAGGATTTATTGACTAGCTAGGGAATATTTAAAATTTGCATTTCACTTACCACTTCAGATGTTTTGTTCCAAGAACATTTAATCTTCTTTCCTCTTTTTCTGTTTTTTAAAAGGTCTTGACTTGCTATTCTTAAATGAAATTATCCTTGTCTGCTTCCTCTTCAGTGAATTGAAACAAACTTTAAATAACTTATCTACATAGCTGAGTTTTAAAACTTTTGAAGATGTGCTTTCACTCAATGTCCCTATGATGTCCTATTCTATCCTAGTTCATTCCATTCTATTATAAAATATCTTGGTCAAAACCAACAAAATTCACTACTAATGAAGTGAATTTTCTCTTCCAGAATTGTCTTATGTTTGTTTAGGAAACAATTTTGACTTGATTCATACTATGTCTAATCTAAATATATATTTTATTTGGTGAACAAAGGTATTGGGACCTGAGACTTTGTGAGTCCCATCAGTTTTTCTGTACCTGACTACAAAGAGACATTTTCATTTATTTGATTTTTGAATATAGATGCAATCACTGTCTTTCCTCTGCTATGCATGAAGAAGACTGGTCCTATATTTTGCAGTTTCTTTTCCACAACAACCAGTTAGTTTTATCCAAAAGAACACATCGGCAAATGAGTGTCAGAATGAGGCGAGTAGATTACATTTTTTCCCAGCTTGTTGGCACTATCTGAATTTTTCAGATGATCATCAGTTTTTTTGGAATTCTTTGCTTTAATTCTAGAGTCAGCCACCTGATCCCCATGTGCACGGTGGAAGCTTCATGAGCAGTAAAGCAGTGCTGCAGGTATCTCTCTCACTCTTACCTTCTCTATCTCCCCTTCCTTCAATTTATCTGTCTTTAACTAAAACTAACTAAATAAAGTCAGCTACCTTGTAAACTTGTTACTGGCCTCTGTAAAAACCACACATTGTTCTACCATTTTATAAGGAAAAACAGATTTCTGTACTTTAAAGCACTTCAATGATTTTTAAATTCCATTAACTTAATTAACTAATGTACTAAATTCCACAGAGCTCTGTGAAACTTACTCTTCCTTACCCTGATACATTAAATTTATATATGTCAGGGTTGGGTTAAAGATGTTATTAATTTTACTCTCATCTTGAACACTTAGTTCTAAAATTAGGATGATTTCAGCATTAAAAAAGCTGAGGAAAAGTATATCATAAAAAATCTCAATAATTCCTATAAGGCTAAGAAACCAAATCATTATTTGATATATGAAAAACCTAAGAAGAAATTTTCATAACCTCAGTGAACATCTCAATCACATGCACACACACACACATTTTCTTTTCTTATTTTCATTTTAAACTAAACTTTGTTATTATTGATTTAAATGAGGAAAGGGAAAGATTATATAATCCTTATAGGTATAATTTCACCAACAGGAGCCTTGGAGCAGAGTTATGGTGACCTAGTCATGGAAAGTTGGCACTATATCTCACTCTTCCAGGTAATCGTCAGTTTTGTTGGAAGACTTTGTTTTGATTCTGGAATCAGCCACCTGATCTCCTCCAGAAGAACTATTACAACAAAATATCTTGACAAATTTCATCAAAGAAGAACTGAAATTTATGGTTAAGAAAGACCATCATTATTTCACTATAGCAATATCAGGAGGTGAAGGAGATAAGGACATAAATGCTCTGCTTTGCTGGCAAGTGCCATATTTGCATTTGCTTCACATCCACATCATGAACCTAAAGTATCCACTGCAAACAACTCAATCACTGAGTCACTTAAGAGAAGGTGTCTAGGACTGCTCTTTAAAGCTGTACAAGCAACAACTCTTAAGTGAACCCCTGGGACTAGTCCAGGGGCACCAGGGAACCAAACTCTATCCCTCTGGCTGATGGGAAACTTATTAAACTCCACAGTTCCCCAACTCATAGAGACACTGGAGAAGAATATCAGATCACCCAGAAGGCAGTAACATGAATTAGACATCATAGCAGAATTCCCACTTTTAGGAAAAAAGTTTGGAAAAAGAAGCAGGTCTGAGGCCCTCCTACCTACCTCCAGACTAGGTTATGTTTAAGGGACACTGAAGCCATAATATTATGCCACTTCTTCAGCACTCCTCTCCTTCCCACTGTACTTCACATACCAAATTGAACCCAGAACCATATTCTGGTCAACAACAGAAACTAAAATGGATGGGTAAAAATAGGAAAATGCTGATCTGCAACACCAAAGTTACAACCAGAAACTTATTGGTGCTAATTTAAAAGAACTACCACCAGAAGAAAAAGTTAGAATATATATTGTCATGATATTTGAAGAAATACAAAGTTATCATTTAAGATGGAGAAATGGATTATTCCTAGAATGCTTATTTATGTATGCTGTTTGTGTTTTAGGTTATCAAGGATCAAATTCTTGACTTTTTAAAAATAAAAGTGGTCAAACATGGAAATGACAAAACATTAAAGAATACTATTCTGGCATTCCCTTAGGGAAGGACAGAATAGGAAGCTGTTTCAGATACTTTAATATTAATTTTTCCTAGTTATACCTGACCAGACTACAGTGAGAACAAGGATACTAATAGTTTTATAATATGGACAGAGGAGATAATCTCTGAGAAATATGACTTGACTGAAAATATGAGTACATTAAATTAGTCTTCACCACCAATTTTTAATCTTCTTAGAGATTCAATATGGCCACAACTATCATGAGTATGTCACAAAGTGACTCTTTAAATGTATTAAATTATACTTGGACTACAGTATTCTGTGTTTTCCAGAATCTAGGGTGAAAGATATCTTTCTTTCCAATCAACTATCTGAATAGAAGAAATTTACAAAGAAGATGCCTTTCTACTAAAACTTTCCCTAAGTTTAAAAAAAGGTGGGTGGGTGGGGACACACTTTGTGTGGGACTCTGAATCAGTGGTATCCCGACTCACCCACTCAGGAATTGAATAAAAATGTAAATACCCAGAACTAACTCCACAAATGTAAACCTGGATATCTGAAGATCTGACATAGGTTCTAGAAATAAGATTTTTTTAAAAAAAAACAGAAAATCTCACCTTGTCCTGAGGCACAGAAATCATATCCAAAGAAGTTATAGCAGAACATTTCCCAAGCATAGATGTTCAAAAGCAGAGAGAACCCCCAAATTCCTAAGCCCAAGTAGGCTTATACAAAGACACATCATTGTGAAATTATCAAAACTCAAGGACAAAGAAAAAAAATTAACTAGCCTTCAGGGAAAAAAAAAAGACAGTCATCTGTAAAGGCAGTATAGTTATACTCACATTATAATTTTCTGCAGGAACCATGGAGGTCAGGAGAAAATGAAGTGATATATTCAATGCATTAAAAGACAACAAATTCCAGCCACACATACTTTATCTTGCACAATTATCATTCAAATATGAAATAGTAATAAAGACAGTACCAATCATACAAAAACTAAAGGAGCTTGTATTACCAGCCCTACCTTGCAAAAGTTATTGAAAGAGTGCCAGAGAGAAAGAAACAAGGAACATTTAACTCTCAGCAAGGCGATGCACAGTAAAACAGATGCAGGAATACAAGACATAAAAATAGAACACCATTTTTTTATTTACTCTTTATTTATTTTTATATTTATTTATTTATTCCCTTTTGTTGCCCTTGTTGTTTTATTGTTGTAGTTATTCTTGTCATCGTTGTTGGATAGGATAGATAGAAAGGGAGAGGGGAGGGTATGACAGGGGGGAGAGAAAGATAGACACCTGCAGACCTGCTTCACTGCCTGTGAAGCGACTCCCCTGCAGGTGGGGGATCTGGTCCTCACTAGGTCCTCTGTCATCCTTTTTGATGACACCTCTATTCTCCCCAACCCATGCCAGAGTCTTGTACTTTGATGCAACTTGCCAATTCCAGTTCAGGTTCTACTTGTTTTCTCTTATGATCTTGTTTTTAAACTTCTGCCTGAGAGCGAGATTCATCTTTCTGTTTCTGACATATTTCACTTAACATGAATTTTCCAAGCTCCATCCAAGATCAGCTGAAAATGGTGAAGTCACCATTTTTAATAACTGAGTAGTATTCCATTGTGTATATATACACACCTTGCTCAGCCACTTATACGTTGTTGGACACCAAGGTTGCTTCCAAGTTTTGGCTATTACAAATTGTGCTGCTAAGAACATATGTGAACACAGCTCTTTTTGGATGGGTGTGTTGGGTTCCTTAGGATATATCCCCAGGAGAGGAATTACAAGATCATAGGTTAGGTCCATTTCAAGCCTTCTGAGAGTTCTCCAGACAGTTCTCCACAGAGGTTGGATCAATTTACATTCCCACCAGCAGTGCAGGAGGGTTCCTTTGACCCTACAACCTCTCCAGCATTTGTTGCTGTTACCTTTTCTGATGTATGACATTCTCACAGGAGTGAAGTGGTATCTAATTGTTGTCTTTATTAGCATTTCTCTGACAATAGAAGACTTGGAGCATTTTTTCATATGTTTCTCAGCCTTTTAGAACTATGCTGTGGTGAATATTCTGTCCATGTCCACTCCCTATTTTTGGATGGGGTTGTTTTCTTGTTTTTGAGTTTGGCAAGCTCTTCATATATTTTGGTTATTAAACTCTTGTCTGGTATATGGCATGTAAAGATCTTCTTCCATTCTGTGAGGGGTCTCTTGGTTTGGGTAGTTGTTTCTTTTGCTGTGCAGAAGCTTTTTAATTTGATGTATTCCCATAGGTTTATGCTTGCCTTAGTCTTCTTTGTAATTGGATTTGTTACATTGAAAATGTTTTTAAAATTTATCCAGAAAAGTGTTTTGCCAATATTTTCCTCTAAGTATCTGATAGTTTCTGGTCTAACATCCAAGTCCTTGATTGACTTGGAATTTACTTTTGTATTTGGTGAAATATAGTGGTTCAGTTCCATTCTTCTGCATGTCTCAACCCATTTTTTCCAACACTATTTGTTAAAGAGACTCTACTTTCCCCATTTAATAGTCTGGACCTTTGTCAAAGATTAGATGTATGTAGGTATGGTAGATTGCCTCTCAGCTCTCAGTTCTATTCAACTGGTCATTGTGTCTATTCATGTTCTAGTACCAAGCAGTTTTGATTACAATGACCCTATAATATAATTTGAGATATGGGAGTGTGATGCTTCCAGTCCTGTTCTTTCTTCTCAAGATAGTTTTGGCAATTCTATGTCTTTTCTGGATCCAGATAAACATTTGTAGCATTTGTTCTAGTCTCCTAAAAATGTGCTTGGGATCTTAATGAGGATAGCATTAAATTTGTATATGGTTCTGGCAGTGTACTCATTTTGATGATGTTAATTCTTTTAACCCATGAACATGGAATATTTTTGCACTTCTTTGTGTGTTTTTCAGTTTCCTTGAGTAGTGACTCATAATTTTCGGTAGACAAGTCTTTCACTTTTTTGGTTAGGTTTGTTCCTAGATATTTTAATGTTTTTGTTGCTATAATAAGAGGAATTTATTTTTGGATTTCATCTTCTTCTAACTTAGTGTTTACATAGAGGAATGCCACTGACTTTTGTATGTTAACTTTGTAGCCTGACACCTTACTGTACTTCCTGATGATTTCAAAAAGCTTTTTGCTGGATTCCTTAGGTTTTTCCATGTATACTATCATGTCATCTGCAAATAGGGAGAGTTTGACTTCTTCTTTTCCAATTTCTATGCCTTTAATTCTTTGTTCTTTCATGATTGCTATGGCAAGAACTTCCAAAACTATGTTGAACGTAATGGTGATAGTGGGCAGCCCTGTCTAGTACCTGATCTGATGGGAAATGCTTCCAGATTTTAACTATGGAGTATGATGTTGACTGTAGGTTTGCTATATATAGACTCCACTATCTTCAGAAATTTTCCATCTATTCCCACTTTTTATAGTGTTTTGATCAGAAAGGATGTTGTATTTTGTCAAAGGCTTTCTCTGCATCTACTGATATGACCATGAGGTTCTTGGTCTTGCTTTTATTGATGTGGTGGATCATGTTGATTGATTTACATATATTAAACCAACCCTGCTTGGGTGATATAAACCCCACTTGGTTATGATGAACAATCTGTATCGGTTAGCTAGAATTTTGTTCAATATTTTAGCATCTATGTTCATCAGAGATATTGGTCTGTAATTTTCTTTTTTGGTTGTGTCTCTGTCTGCTTTTGGTATCAAAGTGATGTTGGCTTCATAGAAGCTGGAAGGGAGTTTTCCAGTGTCCTCAATCTTCTGGAAGACTTTCAAAAGTAGAGGTATTAATTCTTCTTTGAATGTTTTGTAGAATTCATTTGTAAAATCATCTGGTCCAGGACTTTTATTTTTGGGAAGGTTTTTGATAGCTGTTTCAATTTCATTAGCTGTGATGGGCCTGGTCATGTTATCTAGTTCCTCTTTACTTAATTTTGGAAGTTTGTAGGTATCTAGGAAATTGTCCACTTCTTCCAGGTTCTCTAGCTTGGTGGCATATAGTTGTTCATAGAAGCCTTGCATGATATGTTGAAATTCTGCGGTGTCTCTTGTGATATCTCCTCTTTCATTTATGATGCAATTTATTTGGATCGTCTCCCTTTTTTTGTTTTGTGAGATGGGCTAATGGTTTGTCAATTTTGTTCACTCTTTCGAAGAACCAACATTTACTTTTGTTGATCTTTTATATGGTTTTCTTATTTTCAATGTTATAGATTTCTGCCCTACCTTTAGTGATTTCTGTCCGTCTGGTTGCTTTAGGTTTCCTTTGTTCTTCTTCTTCTAGGTCTTTAAGATGTGCAATCAGGCTATTTGTGCTTTTTCTTGTTCTGTAATGTGTGCTTGTGTGGCTATGAACTTCCCTCTTAGTACTGCCTTAGCTGTGTCCCAAATATTTTGATAGCTTCTATCTTCATTTTCATTGAACTCTCAAAACATTTTGATATCTTCCTTTATTTCCTCATTGACCCAGTAGTTGTTGAGTAGTGTACTCTTGAGCTTCCACATTTTGGGACTATTACTAATCTTTTGTTGATTGGTAAGTGTTAGTTTAATTCCACTGTGGTCTGATAAGATGCTTGGGATAATTTCAATGTTCTTGAATTTCTTGATGCTGTCTTTGTGGCCTAACATATGGTCTATCCTTGAGAATGATCCATGTGGACTTGAGTAAAATGTGTATTCCAGTTTCTTGGGATGAATGACTCTGAAAATGTCTAATAGTTCTATTTTATCTATCTCTTCATCTAGCTCCCTCATCTCTTTATTGATTTTCTGCTGGATGATCTGTCAAGTTGAGAGAGTGTGGTGTTGAAGTCCCATACTCTGACTGTGTTGCTGTTAATATATTGCTGTAGCTCTTTCAGTAGATATTTGATGTATTTAGATGGCTTCTCATTGGGTGCATAGATATTAATAATTGTTAAGTCCTCTTGATTGACTGATCCACTGAGCAGTAAGTAGTGTCCCTCCCCAACTTTTTAAATTTTATTTATTTTAAAGTCTATCTTGTCAGATATGAGAGTTGCTATTTCTGCCATTTTGTGTGGGCCATTGGCTTGTATGATAGTTTTATATCCTTTCACTTTGAGTCTGTGTTTGTCTTGTTGATATAGGTGGGCTTCCTGTAGACAGTATATTGTTGGGTTGTGTTTTATGATCCTTCTTCCTACTCTGTGCCTTCTAAAAGGTGAATTCAGGCCATTGACATTTATTGACATCAAAGAGAAGATATTTTAATGCCATTCTTGTAGATTTTTAAAGTGTTCGGATAGATGGCTTATTTATGGTGGTCTGATTGTTTATAGGAGACATTTCAGAACTTCTTTGAGGGCAGACTTGGTGATAGTTTATTTTTTCAACTGTTTCTTGTCTGAGAATGTTTTTATGCCTCCATCTAGTCTGAATTACAGTATCAGGATACAGTATTCTTGGTTGAAAGCCTTTCTCATTGAGCACTCAATAGATATCTTGCCATTCTCCTCTGGCCTGTAGTGTTTGTGTGGAGAAGTCTGCTGCTAATCTTATGGGTTTTCCTCTGTAGGTGATTCTTTGTTTTTCTCTTGTAGCCTGCAGGATCCTTTCTTTATCCTTATTCCTTTCCATTCTAAGTATGATGTGTCTTGGTGTCTTTAAGTCTGGGTTAATTCTGTTTGTGTCACTCTGGGCTTCTTGAACCTTTATGTCTTCTTTGTTGTTGTCTAGACTAGAGAAGATTTTAGCTATTATGTCCTGGAGAATGCTTTCTTCCTTTCCCTATTTTTCTTCCTCTGGTAAACTAATAATGAATAAATTTTTTTTGAAGTAATCCCATAGGTCTCTGTTGTTGTTTTCAGTATCTCATAATCTCTTTTTGAGATTTCTTACTTCTTTTTTTGTTGTCTCTAATGCGTCATGATCTTGCTAATTCTGTCTTCAACCTCATTTATTCTATTTTATCTCCCCTATACTGTTTTCTGGAGTCCATCTATTTTGTTACCTTATTCTGATACTGTTTTAGCTTGTTCAGCTGTGTTCTTAGCTTATCTATTTCAGCTTTCAGCTGTGTTCTTAGCTTATCTATTTCAGCTTTCAGCTCTCTAATAACCTTGAGATAATTAGTGTTTTCTTCCAGAGTCTCACTGGTTGTTTCTGCATTTCTGATGACAATTCTTTCAAACTCTTTACTCACTCCTGTCATTATTTCCTTAACTAGTGTTTGGATGTTGACCTCATTATTTTGTGCTTAAGCCTTTGGGGGGCTTTTAGCTGGACTCTTGTCCTGGTTCATTTCACCAATATTTCTTCTTGTTAGTTTAAACATTTTATATATTATGTTATGAGGTCAGTACTTTTCAAATTACTGATCACTCTTGCCTGGATTGACTTTTTTATAAGTAAGGTAATTAAAGGGTTCACAGTTGTGGAAATTATCAGTTGTTTCAATATTATTTTAATTCTTGAGTTGGAGCACAGTGGCTTAACAGCCTCTTTTGTTCTTTTTCTTCCCTGTAAGCTATGGAAGCCCGAAAGCTTTTAAACTATAAGTAGGCTTGTTAGCTTAATCCCTCACTCCTGATCAAGAGATAAAACAGGGTGGGGCAGAGATAAACCAGTAGTTACACAAGGAAACTCTCACAGACCCACCATTAGGCCACTGTGGTATAGATATAGTTTCCTGGTTATTTCTCTGTCCCCTGAAGGCAGTACCAATGGAGACTCACAGTTGCCCGTGGTGAGTCTCAGGGGAGTCCTCTCTTCCCTTCAGCAGTCTTTTTGTTGGTGAAAGAGACTGGAGGTGGTGTCTCAACTGGTAAACTGCCAGACTGTTACCAGCCACTTATTCTCTCCCTAGGCTCCTCTCTATCCAGAAGCCGCACGTATTTGTACTCACTGGTGATTTGGTGGATTCCTGAAGTTGTTCTATCTCTGTCTTGTTGCTGTCCCAGATGATCTCCTTTGATATTCCTAGTTGACCTGGGAGAGGAAAGGTGAGAAACACAGTTGCTGCTGCTACATAGCCTCACCCTGGACATCTCTATTATCACATTTTTAAACCTAAATAAAAACACTGAGTCTAACTTCTTGAATGAGTATGGGGTGGGGAGAGTGAATTATCTAGATTGAAAAAGCCTAATATCTCGAGAACATTTTAGAAAATAATATTTAAAAAATGGATTGTCACTACCTATTGTCATTTTAAAAAATATTTCTTAAATATTATTGGCTTTAATATATATTTTGTCAAATTGTATGCAGTTTTAAATGGCATTCCAGCTGCTTTGTTGATAGTAGAGTGTCTTTAATATAATTATGATTCAAGATCTTCTCAGATAAAGATGTCATGTGAAAAGCACTTTTCAGGAACATGAATAATATCTGGAGAATTGTGTTTAATCATCAATCAGTACAGAAATTTCATAATCACCCCTGAATATTTAGTATTTTCCCTTTTCTTTCTTTCTTTTTTAATATTTTTATTTATCTTTGTTTATTGGATAAAGATAGCCCAAAATTGAGAGGGAATGGGGAGATAGAGAGGTTAAGAGACAGAAAGACATCTGCAGGCCTCCTTCACCACTTGTGAAACTTTCCCCCTGCAGGTGGTGACCTGTGGCTCGAACCTGGGCCCTTGCACATTGTAACATGTGTGCTTAACCAGGTGTGCCACCACCCAGCCCCTTTTTTTCTCTTTTCTTTTGGAAGATTGTATACATGTTTCAATGGAAGTTAAGGGAATATATTTATGGAAAGTGTTGAATTTGTGATTTCTTATTCCACTTTTACATAATTAAAAAATCTCAGTGGTATTAAACTTTCCTATTAAGAAGCATTTTTCTGGGGGGTAGGCAGTGACGTACCGGGTTAAGTGCATGTAATGTGAAGCTCAAAGATCTACACAAGTTCTTGCTTTGAACCCCCAGCTTTGCACCTGCAGAGGGTTGCTTCACAAGCGGTGAAGCAGGTCCACAGGTTTCTTTCCCCTTATCTCCCCTTCCCCTCTCAATTTCTCTCTGTCTTATTAAAAAAAAAAAAATGGCCACAGGAGCAGTGGAATTGTAGTGCAGGCACCAAGTCCTAACAATAATCCTGGGACCCTGGAATCAATATAAATAAATAAATATTTTTAAAAAATATTAAAAAGAAACATTTTTTTCAAATGCTTTAAATTTAAAAGAAGTGCAGAAAGATCCAGGAAGTGGTGGAACATGATACTAAAAGAGGAAGCATACAGTCTTGAGTTTGATTCTTGCCATCTCATGTGCCAGAGTGAAGTTCTGCTTCTCTCTATTTATCTACATATATATTATTTTATTTTATTTATCTATTTATATGAACAAACAGAAATTGATAGGGCAGGGGAGATAGAGAAGGGCTAATCAATACAGACACCTAAACCACTGCCTTATGAAGTTTCCTCCCTGCAGGTAAGAACATGGGACTTGAATCTGGATCCTTGCACAATTTGACATGTTTTCTACCAAAAGCACCACCACCCAGCCCCCTAAAAAAAAAGGAAAAAAAAACCTCTTACAAACAAAAAAAATCTACTGTAACAAACCTGCTTATTTCTTTTAGAAGTTTTTTTTTCTCTGTGGGATAATTAGAAATCTAATTTGAATTTTCAGTAGTGATTCATGCCTGCCCTAGGCCATATTTTCTTTGATTCATTGATTGATTAACTTTGATGGGAACAATAAGACATAATTTTTCTTTTCTTTTTTTTTAAATTTTATTTATTTATTTATTTATTTATTTATTTATTTATTCCTTTTGTTGCCCTTGTTTTATTGTTGTAGTTATTATTGATGTCATTGTTGTTGGATAGGACAGAGAGAAATGGAGAGAGGAGGGGAAGACAGAGAGGGGGAGAGAAAGACAGACACCTGCAGACCTGCTTCACCACCTGTGAAGTGACTCCCCTGCAGGTGGAGAGCCGGGGGCTCAAACCGGGATCCTTCCGCTGGTCCTTGTGCTTAGCACCACCTGCGCTTAACCCGCTGCGCTACCGCCCGACTCCCATAATTTTTATTTTCTACCGCAGAGTTCTAATATCTTTATTTTTGTCCCTAGATTTATTATGATATGGTCGTTCTAGTACTCATATTGGCATTGTAGGTGCAAAATCTTTTTTTAAAAAATATGTCTTGCTTTTTAATCTCTTTCAGATACTAGGCAATAGTCTTCACTTACATATAAGGAAAGTTCATGAGAGGGGGCTGGTTGGTGGCATGCCCAGTTAAGCTTACACATTACAGTGCTTAAAGACTCACGTTCAAGCCCCCAGTCTCCACTTGCAGGGGGAAGCTTCTCATTGAAAGAGGGCTGTGGGTTTCTCTCTATCAGTTGCTCTATCTCCAGGTCTCTGTTGTTTTCACCGGGCTGGCTTCATGGGTGGGTAACAGACAACCCAGGACTCATGGCTGGGTTGTATGCAGTATCTCTTTATTCATGCAGGACGCAGCACAATCTATACCAAGCTAAGCTAAACTAAACTAAAACTACAAACAATCTTGTCCTTATAAATATACTAGCCCAGTAGGGTGGGAACAGGATGCAACACAGAGAGGGTGGAGAGAAAAGTGACTGATGAAAATCAGGGTATGACAAGGAGAGGGGGCGTAGCAGGCAAGAATTCTACCACTGAACCACCAATGCCCTGGAGGGAGGGTGGTGCTTGTTAACAGAGGTTATGTAAATAGAATACAGTGTTATGTAAATAGAATTCAGTGTTAAGCAGGGGGGATTTAAATCAAATGAAACAGAAGGGGGTTTTAGAAGCATACCAGCAATTCCCCCTTTCTTTTTAACTAATGGCCATAGTATCAGGAATGTGGGGTGAACAGAAACCTATATTGTACAGGCGTTTTCAAAATAACTGGCATAAGACATGGAAAACAAAATAGGCGAATAGCAATAACCAGTGTGATGCCAAGGGGAATGTTTCTTGCCTCAAAGGGCAAGGCCTAGCATGCAAAAGGGCATTTTTTGCCTCTGGGAGTGCTTCATGCCTCTGGGGCCATCTCTTGCCTCAAAGGACGTTTCCTACCTCTGTGGGCATAACCTAATAAAGAGGGAGAGTTTTATGACTCTGGGAGCAGAGCCTGCAGGTGAGGGCACACGGTCTATAAAGTCCCAAGGCAACTGGCTGAAGTTATTCTTTGAGAAACACAGTAGCGTGTACCAGTAAGTTTGATGGAAGTGTCAGTCCAAAGTAGATGACCACGGAGGAAAATGCCAGGGGATGAAATGCTGCATGTCTGTCTCAATGGGGAATGTCAGCCACCGGAATTCTGCTTTTCTGTAGAGAGTGAGTTTTGGAGTCTGTGAATCTGTTTCTTCAGGTCGTGCCAGGTCACATCATTGGTTTCCGGGGGTGTGTTGTAGTCATTTCATCTTGTGGGCAATGTCAGAGAACAGGGTTCCAAATGGATTTCCAGGAATTCCATTTGAGTAGATGCTTTTTCATGTGAAGACTTGACAGCTGAAATTCACTTACTTGTCAAATAAAACTTGTAGCAGATTAAAAGTTTACTATAATTGATAACTCCATTATAATTGGAAGTCCTTTCTAGTATGATTTTAAAGTTGCTTAAACAGTTTAAACTCAATATAATGTGGAAAGGTAAACAGAAGAACAATGGTTAAAAGCCTTAAGCATGAGAATAATTAACATAATCATTCCACTATCTGCCCCGCCCATAACTCATACAGTTTTCAGGATTAAACGTTTCAGATTTATGCCAAGACATAAAAAAAATAAATCAAAGGAGGAAAAAACAATTTTTTGGATTGTTTCTGGATGTCTCTAGAAATCATGGCTGCATCCAGCATTTTTTTTAAGTCAATGTCAAGCAAAAATTCATTCAAATCACTCTCTTATGAAACGCAACTTGAACCAGATTATCCAGATTTCACCATGTAGTATCATGAGTCCCCGGAGGGCATCCTAGTCCAAAAAGCTCCTCAAAATTCCATTTAGGGTGCTTCTGACTGTTCCTGCTGGATTGCTTTAGGCACCCATTTTTAAAAGTGTCTTCCCATCAAAGAAAGAATCCAATCAGGAGAGTAGAACTAACCACGTGTCTCCATTCTTGGGGATTGCCAGGGTACTTGAGAATGCTCCTCAAATTAAAGTAGTCCTTCTCCATGGGAAACATTCGAGAAGAAGTCCAGAAAGTCCCAGGGGAAATCCCCATGCATATCCCAAGGTCTACGATCACGGTCATAAAGAACCAAACTGTGGCTGGGAGCAAAATGTAGTCCTTTTCTCGGGAAACATCTGAGAGGGAATCCAGAAAGTCCAAGGAGAAATCTCTGTGCATCTCCCAAGCTCTATGATTAGGGTCACAAGAAACCAAAGTTCCCGGTCAGGGAATCAAAGTGTGGCCCAGAGCAAAAAGTTCCAGAGACAGAGTAACTGTCTCATGATGAAACAGTAGAGGCTTTGGCAAACCTCTTCATAAGCAGAAGAGAAGACCATAGTGCATAGGTAGGCAAAGTCTTCACTTATCTGGGAGTTGTGCAGGTCTGGTCCCATCTGGGTCACCATATGTTGTTTTCGACAGGTTGGCTTCATGGGCAGGTAACAGACGACCCAGGACTCATGGCTGGGTTGTACGCAGTATCTCTTTATTCATGCAGGACGCAGCACAATCTATACCAAGCTAAGCTAAACTAAACTAAAACTACAAACAATCTTGTCCTTATAAACATACTAGCCCAGTAGGGTGGGAACAGGATGCAACGCAGAGAGGGTGGAGAGAAAAGTGACTGGTGAAAATCAGGGTATGACAAGGAGAGTGGGCGTAGCAGGCAAGAATTCTACCACTGAACCACCAATGCCCTGGAGGGAGGGTGGTGCTTGTTAACAGAGTTTATGTAAATAGAATACAGTGTTATGTAAATAGAATTCAGTGTTAAGCAGGGGGGATTTAAACCAAATGAAACAGAAGGGGTTTTTAGAAGCATACCAACAGGCTGTGGTTTTCTCTCTATCAGTTGCTCCATCCCCAGGTCTCTACCTAAATTTATATATACATATACATATACATATACATATACATATACATATACATATACATATACATATACATATACATATACATATACATATACATATACATATACATATACATATACATATATGCCTTATGTGAAGTTTCTCACGTGATTTACATATGCCTCAGGAGTGGTTTCTTGCCTGACCTACAGCCATATAGATAAGAAAAGTTGAGTTTCCTTATTAATTTTTTAAAAAATATTTATTGTATATTAAAGAAATTGATAGGGAGTTATGCAGTAGTACAGTGGTTTAATATCATGTGGCACAAAGCACAAGGACTGGTGTAAGGTTCCCTGTTTGAGGCCCTGGCTCCCCATCTGCAGGAGAGCCATTTCACAGGCGGTGAAGCAGGTCTGCAGGCGTCCATCTTTCTCTCCTCCTCTCTGTCTTCCCCTCTTCTCTCTATTTCTCTCTGTCCTATCTAACAATAATGGCATCAATAACAACAATAAAAAAAAACAAGGGCAACAAAAGGGAGTAAATATTAAAAAATTAAAAAAGAAATTAATAGATGATGGTATTCTTTATAGCTATATAGACTTCTGAGAGTCTATTTTGCCACTAGGGTATTGCTGGTGGCTAAGTGCCTACAATGCTAATCCACTGCTGCAAGTGGCCATTTTTAAGTCTTTTTAGTTCCTTTTCTTTTTACTTGATGGGAGAGAGAAGCTAAAGGGGGTTGGTTAGAGAGAGAAAGAGACATCTGCAGCTCTTCATCATTCATGAAGAATCACAATGGCCAGGGGTATTTGAGTTTTCAAATTACATTGCCATACATATTTGAATGACTAAATCTGGCTGAAGCTAGTCTAATAGTTTTTGTTTTTATTATTTATTTATTGGGGATTAATGGTTTACAGTCAACAGTAAAATACAATAGTTTGTACATGCATAACATTTCCAAGTTTTCAACATAACAATACAACCACCACTAGGTCCTCTGCCATCATGTTCCAGGACTCGAACCCTCTCCCTCACTTACCCTAGAATCTTTTACTTTGATGCAATACACCAACTCCAGTCCAAGTTCTGCTTAGTGTTTTCCCTTCTGACCTTTTTTTTCAACTTCTGCCTGTGAGCGAGATCATCCCATATTCATCCTTCTCTTTCTGACTTATCTCAACATATTCCTTCAAGCTCTGTGGCCCTGTGTTTCTGAATAAATCCTCTTTTCTGAGGGAATCATTCGCCTTTTTTCCTATTTATTACAATAATGATGTGAAAAGGCTCCTACTATATAGCCACACCTCCTGAACACTGAAAATGTAGATTTTCTCCTGAGTCACTAGGCCTTCTCTCTGCCCCCCTGATGTCAGTATAGGGCTTCCTTGCTGCTATTCCAGTTCCTGAGGGGCAATGCCAATGGAGATCCACTGACATAAATTGGTGAGGCTTAAGTTATCCGTTTCAGCAGTATTTTTGTTGATAAAACTAAGACTAGAGGTAGTGCTTCTACTGACAGACTGTGAGACTGGTACCAGCCACTCCCAAGTATATACAAACTTTTAGTCCCAGGAATCTCTCCTTTAGCCCCTCTTCATCCCTGAGCCACATGTGTTTGCACTCACCTGTGGTTTGGTCAGTTCCTGGAGTGATCCTAGTCTTGTTGCATAGTGTTCTTAGGTGATCCTCTTTTCTGTTCCTAGTTGATGGGGACAGCAAAATGCAGCCGCTACTTTTCCTTAGCCACAGCTCCAGAAACACCCAATAGCCTAACAGTTTTCTTAACAAATAATAAAAAAAGTTTTCTATTAAAAAATAAATGGATGGTTCAGCTGGGGCCCTATTCGGGGCATCCTGAGATTTCCAAACAAGACATGATAGACCTAGACCTGAAATAAATCCCTCTCTCCATTGTTACAGGCCATCTCTATCAGGAACAACAAAATAGGCCCCTTTGTGCATCCCATAGGACCTTGCCCTCAACTTGGATCAACAATGGTAGAGAATGTTCCATCCTTTGAAGGGAGGCTGGGCAACATACTCTATGCTATACCAAAAGGAAGATGGGTCCTGATATTGGGGCATCTTGGGATGTTCCTACTAATGACCACAGAATGTAACTTCAGATCTAGAGGGATGCAGAGGTCACACAGGCTCCTAAGCTAATTATGGGCCCCAGATCACATCAAATTGATGGGTTTACAGTCAACAATATTGATACCCCTTTCCCATATTAGGGAGCTACTCTTTCCCTTATCCAGCTTTCTGGTCCTTTATACAGCAATGACATCATCTCCTTAGACAATAAGTTGGATCCACCTGCATTTCAGATTTCAGGCTCAGGGGAAAAATAACTAGTATAGCCACAGGCCCTTTGGAATATAACTAAAATATGCCTACTAGCTATCAACAAAATGTAGACCCCCAAACTCTTCATCTGCACTATTCCAGCCTTTAGGTTCATGATTAGTCAACAATTTTTGACTTTATATGTTAATTCTCTTTTCAGCCACCAGGTTCCAGATATTAGCATGATGCCAACCAGACTTCACTAGGCAGACAACCCCACCAATGTGTCCTAGAGCTCTGCTTCCCCAGAACTCTGCCCCCCTAGGGAAAGAGAGAGGCAGACTGGGAGTATGGATGGACCTGTCAACACCCATGTTCAGTGGGGAAGCAATTACAGAAGCCAGACTTCCCACTTTCTGCATCCCACAAGGACCTTGGATCCATACTCCCAGAGGGTTAAAGAACAGGAAAGCTTGGGAGTCAGGTTATAGTGCAGTGGGTTAAGCATACGTGGCACCAAGCACAGGAGTGGCTTAAAGATCCTGGTTGGAGCCCCCACTCCCCACCTGCAGGGGAGTCACTTCACAAGAGGTGAAGCAGGTCTGCAGGTGTCTATCTTTCTCTCTCCCTCTCTGTCTTCCCTATCTCTCTCCATTTCTCTCTGTCCTATCCAACAATGACAGCATCAATAACAACAACAATAATAACTACAACACCATAAAAAAGGTCAACAAAAGGGAAAATAAATAAATAAATATTTAAAAAAAACAGGAAAGCTATCAAGGGAGGGGATGGGATATGGAGTCATGGTGGTGGCAATTGTGTGGAGTTGTACCCCTCTTATCCTATGGTTTTGTCAATGTTTACTTTTTATAAATAAAAATAATAAAACAATAAAAATTAAAAAATGGATGGTTATATTCTACCATACTTGTCTAATGTACATGTCAGAAAAGTGTTTTCATCCTGACCATACATTTCTCATATCTCCAAAGCTCAAATATGAAAGTTTACAGGCATATAGAATATTGGTCAAGGGGGGGATTCCGGAAGATGGCAGAATGAGAAGCTGCTAGTGGCTTGAGCTCCGACGACATCTACTGGAAAAGGTAGGATTTTTTGCTTTTTGTAGGCCAGTCAATAAGGGGTCCTAGCGGTGACACCAAGGAGGTGACTATAACTCAATTTGGGATAGAAAATGGAGTAAAAAGAAAGGGAAAAAATTTTTTCTCTTAAATTATTATTCCAGAAGCACACCCTCCCACCCCCCATAACCTGTCCCTGGGGACCAGAGATCTGCTCCTAGCAGACTCCCCTGCTGAGATTCTTTCTTTACCAAGATTCCCATCCCACCAGGGGGTGCATTCATTCTAATTCTATTCCCTTCTGAAAACTTTGACCTTTTTCTTTCTAAGTAGCCAATTAGCTGCCTCTGCTCAGGGGGCCTGAGACAATCGGAAGCCATCCAAGCTGAAGACAGAACAGGGTTTTTTACTCTGTTCTATTTTATTATCAATACAAGCTAAACACATACCCCTTTCCCCTCTCCTTCAGGTTGACCAGAATTAAATCTTAGTGTATTTTCCATTGCTAGGGGACTGGGTGTCTTATTCACTGCTAAAATAACTTACTTCACTTTTTCTACCCCCCTACACATTCTCTCCCTCCCCCCCGCATAGCTAATTAAATAAAAATAAATAACTCTTTCCTTTCACTGCTCTTTTATTACTGTTCTTTTTCTTATCTTTTTCTTTTTTCTCTCTTTCTTTTTTCTTCTTTTTCTCATTCTTGTCATCCTTTCTTCCTTCCTCCTTCAGCTTTCTGAATTCACTGATACACATTTGGGAATTATTTTGGGGAAGAAATCTGACTCAGAGTGGACCCTCTCTGCATGTATCTCTGCTCTGCTTCCCTTTCTCCTTTAGCTACCCCTAGAATATACAGTGGATAGTAGATTTGCATAACTGTCTATTCGTGCTATTCTTGTCTAGTCCTGAGGGTTTTTTTTTTCTTTCTTAACAATCAGCTGCCTCTGCTCAGGAGGCTTGAAGCAATCTGTGACAGTTTTTTTTACCCTCCTCTATTTAATTATAAATATTATATAAAGGTGTATATCTTTCCCCCCCTCCTTTAGGTTGACCAGAATTAACTCTTAGGATATCTTTCATTGCTAGGGGACTGGCATCTTATCCATTGTGAGAGGAACTTGTCTCATTACTCCTAACTCCTCTACAGACTCTCCCCTTCTCCCTCCTCCTAGATAATTAAGAAAATAAAATAAAATAAAAAATAAATTAATCAATTAAAAAACTCTCCTTTCACTGCTCTTCTATTACAGCTCTTTTTCTTATCTTTTTTCTTTTCTCTCTCTTGTTTCTCTTTTTTTATCTTATCTTCCATTTCTTCCTTCCTTCTACTTTGTCTTTCTGAATTCACTGATATTCATTTATGAATTATTTGGGGGAATAAACCCGACTCAGAGTGGACTCTCTATTAGGGTATCTCTGCTCTACTTCCTTTTCTCCTCTTGCTATCCCTAGAATATAAAGTGTATAGTAGATTTGCATAATTGTCTATTCTTGCTATCCCTTCTTTCCTTTCTCTTTTTTCTTCACTTGGACTTGGTTGCTATTTTTTCACAGACTGGAGACATTGTTTAGCTAACTGGTAGTGATTAAACTGCTTCAATATTTGCTTCAGTTGCTATTGT
Source organism: Erinaceus europaeus (assembly GCF_950295315.1). Classification (NCBI taxonomy): domain Eukaryota; kingdom Metazoa; phylum Chordata; class Mammalia; order Eulipotyphla; family Erinaceidae; genus Erinaceus; species Erinaceus europaeus. The sequence continues at coordinate 92,406,543 of NC_080162.1, forward strand.
AATTCCTGAGGTTGGTGAGTGCAATTGTCATAAAGGTATTTAGTACAGTGTTGTTTGTACTCAAAACACAGCAACTGAGGAACAAAAGAACATAAAAATAAGAAACACATAAATCAAAAAAATGGGTAGATCAACAACAAATAAAACTGCTACTCTGATGAATGAAGACAAGATCCCAAAAGAAACTACAAATCAGCCAGAAGTAACCATAGATAAGAAAAGTATGCAAGCAATAATAAACTTATTAATCACAGAAATGAAAACAACATTGGAGGAAAGGAATTACAGTATTAGGGAAACAACAGTTGAGACCCCCAAGGAAAATACTGATTATCCTGAGGCAATTAGAGAACTGAAAGCTGAAATAGCTGGACTGAGGAAAGAAGCTGAGGGAAGGGAAATCAGACTAACAGAAGCAGAAAATAGAATTAGTCAGACAGAGGATGAGTTAGAGAAAACTAAGAAACAGGTGAGAGAGCTCAAAAAGAGATTAAGAGACTGAAAACAACAACAAAGACGTATGGGATGATCTCAAAAGAAGTAACATTCGTATAATTGGCCTGCCAGAGGAAGAAAGAGAGGGAAGGGATGGAAACATTCTAGAGGATATTATAGAAGAAAACTTCCCTGACCTGAGTAACAGAAAGGACCTCAAGATTCGAGAGGCCCAGAGTTCCAAAAAGAATCAACCCAGACCTGAAGACACCAAGACACATCATAGTCACAATGAGAAGAAGTAAGGATAAAGAAAGGATCCTAAAGGCTGCAAGAGAAAAACAAAAAGTCACATACAGGGAAAAACCCATAAGACTATCAGCAGACTTCTCCACTCAAACTCTAAAAGCCAGAAGAGAAGGGCAAGATATCTATGGAGCCCTGAATGAAAAAGGGTTTCAACCAAGGATAATATATCCTGCTAGGCTTTCATTCAAACTAGATGGAGGGATCAAAACCTTCTTAGACAAACAAGAGTTAAAGGAGGCAACCATCACCAAACCGGCCCTGAAAGAGGTTCTGAAAGACCTCTTATAAACAAGAACATCACTATAATACTGGCAATATATCAAAGCAAAGAAACAAAAAAATTTTTTGGAACAATGGCACTACAATACATTAAATCCATAATATCAATAAATGTCAATGGCTTAAACTCACCCATCAAAAGGCACAGAGTGGGGGGATGGATCAGATAACATAACCCAACCATATGCTGCTTGCAAGAATCCCATCTGTCACAACAAGATAAACACAGACTTAATGTGAATGAATGATAAACTATCATACAGGATAACGGACCACAAAAAAAGGCAGGAACAGCGATTCTCATCTCAGACACGATAGATTTTAAATTAAATAAAGTAATAAAAGATAGGCAAGGACATTACATAATTATTGGAGGATCAATAAACCAAGAAGACATAACAATTATTAACATCTATGCACCCAATGAGGGACCATCTAAATACGTCAAGCATGGACTGAAAGAATTTCAAAAATACATCAGTAGTAATACAATAATAATGGGATACTTCAATACCCCACTCTCACACTTAGACAGATCAACAAAGCAGAGAACCAACAAAGATACAAGAGAATTGAATGAAGAGATTGACAAACTAGACCTCTTGGACATTTTCAGAGTCCTTCACCCCAAAAAACTGGAATAAGACTTCTTTTCAAATCCACATAACACATAATCAAGGACAGAACACATGTTAGGCCACAAAGACAGCATAAATAAATTTAAGAGCATTGAAATTATTCCAAGTATCTTCTCAGACCACAGTGGAGTAAAACTAACATTTAACAACAAACAGAAAATTATTAAATGACACAGAATTTGGAAACTAAACAACATGCTCCTTAAGAACCACTGGGTCAGAGACTCACTCAAGCAGGAAATTCAAATTTTCCTGGAAACTAATGAAAATGAAGACACAACCTATCAAAATATTTAGGACACAGCTAAAGCAGTACTGAGAGGGAAACTTATAGCCATACAATCACATATTAAACAACAACAAGAAGCTCAAATGAACGACCTTACTGCACACCTCAAAGACATAGAGGAAGAAGAACAAAGGAACCCTAAAGCAACCAGAAGGACAGAAATCACTAAAGTTAGAGCAGAAATAAACAACATCGAAAATAAAAGAACCATACAAAAGAGCAATGAAACCAAATGTTGGTTCTTTGAAAGATTAAACAAAATTGACAAACCCCTAGCCAGACTCACCAAACAAAAAAGAGAGAAGACTCAAATTAATAGAACTGTATACGATGGAGGAGATATCACAACTGACACCACAGAAATCCAGAGAATCCTGAGAAACTTCTATGAAGACCTATATGACACCAAGGTAGAGAATCTGGAAGAAATGGAACAATTCCAAGAAACATATGTCCTTCCAAAACTCAACCAAGAAGAACTACAAAACCTAAATGCACCAATCACAGACAAAGTAATTGAAACCATTATTAATAATCTCCCCAACAACAAAAGTCCTAGACCAGATGGCTTCACAAATGAATTCTACAAAACTTTCAGGAAACAGTTAATACCCATACTTCTTAAGCTAATCCATAAGATAGAAGAAACAGGAATACTCCCTTCCACCTTCTATGAAGCCAACATTACCCTGATACCAAAAGCTGATAGGGACAGAACAAAAATTGAAAACTACAGACCAATATCTCTGATGAACATAGATGCCAAAATATTAAACAAGACATTGGCCAACTGGATACAACAGCACATCAGAAAGATTGTTCATCATGACCAAGTGGGATTCATCCCAGGAATGCAAGGCGGGTTCAACATCTGTAAGTCAATCAATATCATTCACCACATCAATAAAAGCAAAGCCAAAAACCACATGATTATCTCAATATATGCAGAAAAAGCCTTTAACAAAATCCAACACCCATTCGTGCTGAAAACTCTACAAAAAATAGGAATAGATGGGAAATTACTCAAGACAGTGGAATCTATATATAGCAAACATACAGCCAAAATCATACTCAATGGACAGAAGCTAAAAGCATTCCCCCTCAGATCAGGGACTAGAAAGGGCTGTCCACTGTCACCGTTACTCTTCAACATAGTATTGGAAGTTCCTGCCATAGCAATCAGGCAAGAGACAGAAATCAAAGGAATACAGATTAGAAGGGAAGGAATCAAGCTCTCACTATTTGCAGATGATATGGTAGTATACATAGAAAAACCTAAAGTATCCAGCAGAAAACTACTGGAAGTTATTAGGCAATATAACAAGATGATAGGCTACAAAGTCAATGTACAAAAATTAGTGGCATTTCTTTATGCAAGCACTAAATCTGAAGAAGACATCCAGAAATCACTCCCATTTTTGTTTCAGCAAAATCAATCAAATACCTAGGAATAAAGTTGACCAAACAAGTGAAAGACTTGTATACTGAAAACTATGAGTCGCTACTCAAGGAAATAGAAACTGATACCAAGAAATGGAAAGATATCCCATGCTCATGGACTAGAAGAATAAATATCATTGAAATGAATATTCTCCCCAGAGCCATATACAAATTTAAAGCAATACCCATCAAAGTTCCACCAAGCTTCTTTAAGAGAATAGAACAAACACTACAACAATTTATCTGGAACATGAAAACACCTAGAATTGCCAAAACCATCTTGAGGAAAAGAAACAGAAATGGAGGCATCAAACTCCTAGACCTTAAAATATATTATAAAGCCATCATCATCAAAACAGCATGGTACTGGAACAAAAATAGGCACACAGACCAGTGGAACAGAATTGAAAGCTCAGAAATAAACCCCCACACCTATGGACATCTAATCTTTAATAAGGGGGCCCAACGTATTAAATGGAAGGAGGAGGCTCTCTTCAATAAAAGGTGCTGGGAAAATTGGGTTGAAAGATGCAGAAGAATGAAATTGAACCACTTTAACTCACCAGAAACAAAATCAACTCCAAATGGACAGAGACCTGGATGTCAGACCAGAAACAACCAAATACTTAGAGGAGAACATTGGTAAACAACTTTCCCACCTACGCCTCAAGAACATCTTTGATGAAATAAACCCAATTGCAAGAAAGACCAAAGCAGAAACAAACCAATGGGACTACATCAAATTGAAAAGCTTCTGCACATCCAAAGAAACTATTAAACAAATAGAGAGACCCCTCACAGAATGGGAGAAGATCTTCACATGCTATACATCAGACAAGAAACTAATCACCAAAATATACAAAGAGCTCAGCAAACTTAGCAACAAAAAACAAATGACCCCATTCAAAAATGGGCAGATGATATGAACAAAACATTCACCACAGAGGAGACAAAATGCTACCAAACATATGAAAAACTGCTCCAGGTCACTAATTGTCAGAGAAATGCAAATAAATACAACATTGAGATACCACCTCACTCCTCTAAGAATGGTGTACATCAAAAAGGACAGCAGCAACAAATGCTGGAGAGGATGTGGGGACAGAGGAACATTTTTGCATTGCTAGGGGGAATGTAAATTGGTCAAGTCTCTGTGGAGAGCAGCCTGGAGAACTCTCAGAAGGCTAGACATGGACCTTCCATATGATCCAGTAATTCCTTTCCTGGGATTATACCCTAAGACTCCATAACACCCAACCAAAAAGATGTGTGTACTCCTATGTTCATAGCAGCACAATTCATAATAGCTAAAACCTGGAAGAAACCCAGGTGCCGAACAACAGATGAGTGACTGAGAAAGCTATGGTATATATACACAGTGGAATACTATACAGCTATCAAGAACAATTAACCCACCTTCTCTGACCCATTTTGGACAGAGCTAGAAGGAATGATATTAAGTGAGCTAAGTCAGAAAGATAAATATGAGTATGGGATGATCCCACTCATCAACAGAAGTTGAGAAAGAATATCTGTAAGGGAAACTAAAAGCAGAATTTGACGAAATATGGAGTAGGGCACCAAAGTAAAAAACCTGTGGTGAGGGGTAGAAATGTAGCTTCCTGGGCTGGTGGGGGGTGGGGGTGGGTGAGTGGTATGGGACACAGTTTTTTGGTGGTGGGAATGGTGTTTATGTACACTCCTAGTAAAGTGTAGTCATATAAATCAGTAGTTAATATGAGGGGGAAAATTAATTGTATGTCTTGAAGTTTTTAAAACACAGACTGAGTCTCTTTAATATATAGGCTGTATATTTGATATGCGGACTCTCTCAAAAGCCTAGACCAAGTAGACCAGAAGTAACCAATGGCAAAGCTACATACAAGATACTGGGTACTATACAGAAAACTCTAACAAAAGGACTTTTCAAAGAACCCAATTACCAAATAATGTGATGATAACATTAACTATCCATTTTCTTTTTGAGCCCTCAGATAGCAGGAACCTCACATCTCCACTAGAGAGCCTATATTTCCCCCAGTCCTGGAACTTTAGGATAGGGCCCACTTTCCCACATGCCTCTCCCAATCCATATCAAATAATATTGCATCCGCCGATAGCAACCTAATCAACACAACGATTGCCACCTCAACATGCTTCAGCTCAAACTCTGTCCAGAGACTTCAGGTGTGGAATAACAACCCTTCAGCTTCATTACTCAGGTGAGACCTTTCCTTTCATAGTATTCTCTAATTCCATTCCAGGTGGTTCACTTTCTAACAAAGTCCCCAAACCTAGATATACACCAGTTTCTGTGTGAGAGAGCATATGTTCACACGTATCCAGAAATTAGTGCAAAATATATACCTGAAAGTAGAAGTACATTAGAGTTTGCAGTGAGTACCCCCCCCCCAACACTTCCTCTCCACTATTCCAACCTTTGGGTCTATGATTGCTCAACAATTTGTTTGGCTTTGTATGTTAACTTTCTTCTCAGCCACAAGGTTCCAGATGTCATCAGGATGCTGGCCAGGCTTCCCTGGTCTGAAGACCCCACGAATGAGCCCTGGAGCTCCACTTCCCCAGAGACCCACCCTACTAGGGAAAGAGAGAGGCAGACTGGGAGTATGGACCGACCAGTCAATGCCCATGTTCAGCGGGGAAGCAATTACAGAAGCCAGACCTTCTACCTTCTGCAACCCACAATGACGCTGGGTCCATGCTCCCAGAGGGATAGAGAATGGGAAAGTTATCAGGGGAGGGGGTGGGATATGGAGATTGGGTGGTAGGAATTGTGTGGAATTGTACCCCTCCTAACCTATGGTTTTGTTAATTTATCCTTTCTTAAATAAAAAATAAATAAAAAAGAATATTGATCAAACATTCAAATAAAAGTTAATTTTACTTTTTCAGGAAAATGTCCCTTCTAGGATTACTCAAGTAACTACTGTTGCATAACAAATTAACCTAAACATTTATTTTGTCCACAATCTTGTGGGTCAGATCTTGGGAAAAGCTTAGATTTCTTGATTCATGACATCTAAATTTGACCATTTATTGGTCAGTACTGTAGAATTCTGAGAAATTGGCAGGCTAAACATGCAAAATGACATTCTCACAATATCAGTAACTATTACTTGTTTTAGACTGAAAACTCCTCTGTGGGAGATTTTCCTTAAGTTGGTTTCAGGGTAGTTGGAAATTTTACAAAATGATTTAAGACTGCAAATTTGAATGCCCGAGATCATGAAATAAATGCAACATCATCATTTGTAAGTTTCTCCTGGTAGCATGGGTTATCCTAGTCCAAGTTATCTTGCCTTAGTAAAGTCAACATTGGGACTCAGAAGAAAGTAGCCATAACATATGTACTTATGGGATCAATCTTGACTGAGAGGGACCATATGAGGCCAGAATAGGACTTAGCCAAGGTTATAATTCAGTTAGGTTTTGAGCTAGGCATATAATTAGGCTTTGATTTAATGGTCAAGTGGTTGTCAAGGTTAAGGGATATGATCCAGAAATGAGTTATCCTGTGGTTTGATGAGAATTTGTTCTCTTTAAATGTGTCCTATGTGTGTTAAAAAGGGTTGGTATTATATATATATATATATATGTATATATATATATATATATATATATATATATATATATATATATATATAGCTTTTATTAGTAACTTCATATTGATTTACAAATTTATAAGACAGCAGGCAGGGGTATAATTCTGTACTATTCCCACCACCAGAATTCTGTATCGCCATTTCCTTTATTGGAAGCTACAGTAGTTCTACCAACATTGCAGATAGGGGTTTACTATTATTTTTATAAAAAAAAAATGTATGTATATATATTACCATTTTTTTCTATGGTCCTACCTTCTCTTCCTTTCTAAGTTACACCTACACCTATTACTACTTCTGAATAATGTCCTTCCTTTTTTCCTCTTCTCTCTAGGTCCTGATGGAGTTGGAGTTCAGAGCCCTCTGGCCATCTTACCTTATCAATTCTCCCTCTCTAGGAAATGGATCAAGCTTATTTTAATGGTGTAAAAGGTGGAAGGTCTGGGTTCTTTTTTTTTTAATTTAAGAAAGTATTAATTAACAAAACCATAGGGTAGGAGGGGTACAATTCCACACAATTCCCACCACCCATTCTTCATATCCCACCCCCTCCCCTGATAGCTTTCCCATTCTCTATCCCTCTGGGAGTATGGACCCAGGGTCATTGTGGGTTGCAGAAGGTAGAAGGTCTGGCTTCTGTAATTGCTTCCCCGCTGAACATGGGCACTGACTGGTCGGTCCATACTCCCAGTCTGCCTCTCTCTTTCCCTAGTAGGGTGTGTCTCTGGGGAAGCGGAGCTCCAGGACATATTGGTGGGGTCTTCAGTCCAGGGAAGCCTGGCCGGCATCCTAATGACATCTGGTGACTGAAAAGAGAGTTAACATACAAAGCCAAACAAGTTGTTGAGCAATCATGGACCCAAAGGTTGGAATAGTGGAGAGGAAGTGTTAGGGGGATACTCACTGCAAACTCTAGTGTACTTCTGCTTTCAGGTATATATTTTGCAGTAATGTATGGATACATGTGAACATATGCTCTCTCTCACAGAAACTGGTGAATATCTAGGTTTTGGGACTTTGTTAGAAAGTGAACCACCTGAGATAGAATTAGAGAATAATATGAAAGGCAAGGTCTCACCTGAGTAATGAAGCTGAAGGGTTTTCATTCCACAAGTGTCGTCTCTGGACACAGTCTGAAGTGAAGCATTGAGGTGGCAATTGTGTTGGTTACGTTGTGATGGGCAGATGCAATATTATTTGATATGGATTGGGAGAGGCATACAGGAAAGTGTGCCCTATCCAATGGTTCCAGGACTGGGGAAAGTAGAGGCTCTATAGTGGAGATGTGAGGTTCCTGCTGTCATAGGGTTTAAAAAGACAATCAATAGTTAATGTTCTCATCAAATTATTTGGTAATTGGGTTAACTTTGAAAAGTCCATTTGTTAGGGTTTGCTGTATAGTACCCAGTATCTTCTATATAGCTGTGCTATTGGTTGCTTCTGATCTACTTGGTCTAGGTTTTTGAGAGAGTCTGCATATCAATTACACTGCATATATTGAGAAAAGATTCAGTTAGTGTTTTGAAAAACTTCGAGACATACAATTAATTTTCCCCCTCTCATATTAATTAACTAGTGATGTATATAACTACATTTTAATAGGAGTGTATATAAACAGCATTCCCACCACAAAAAGACCCATCCCTTCCACCCACTCCCACCCCCCATGGTCCCAGGAAGCTGCATGTCTACCCCTCAACTCAGGGTTATTACTTTGGTGCCTTACTTACAATTTGTGAGGCCTGCTTTTAGTTTCCCTTTCAGATCTTCTTCCTCAACTTCTGTTGATGAGTGGGATCATCCCATACTCATCTTTATCTTTCTGACTTAGCTCACTTAACATAATACCTTCTAGCTCCATCCAAGATGGGTCAGAGAAGATGGGTTAATTGTTCTTGATAGCTGCATAGTATTCCATTGTGTATATATACCACAGCTTTCTCAGCCACTCATCTGTTGTTGGGCACCTGGGTTGCATCCAGTTTTTAGCTATTATGAACTGTGCTGCTATGAGAATAGGAGTACACACCTCTTTTTGTTTGGGTGTTATGGAGCCCTTGGGGTATAACCCCAGGAGAGGAATTACTGGATCATATGGAAGGTCCATGTCTAGCCTTCTGAGAGTTTTCCAGACTGCTCTCCACAGAGGCTGGACCAACTTACATTCCCACCAGCAATGTAAAAGGGTTCCTCTGTCCCCACATCCTCTCCTGCATTTGTTGCTGCTGTCCTTTTTGATGTACACCATTCTTACAGAAGTGAGGTGGAATCTTAGTGTTGTCTTAATCTGCATTTCTCTGAAAATCAGTGACCTAGAGCAGTTTTTCATATGTTTGTTAACCTTTTGGATCTCCTCTGTAGTGAATGTTTTGTTTTTATCCTCTGCCCGTTTTTGGATGGGTCATTTGCTTTTTTGTTGCTAAGTTTGCTGAGCTCTTTATATATTTTGGTGATTAGTTTCTTGTCTGATATATAGCATGTGAAGATCTTCTCCCATTCTGTGAGGGGTTACTCTGTTTAATAGTTTCTTTGGATGTGCAGAAGCTTTTCAATTTGATGTAGTCCCATTGGTTTGTTTTTGCTTTAGTCTTCCTTGCAATTGGGTTTGATTCATCAAAGATGTCCTTGAGGTGTAGGTGGGAAAGTGTTTTACCAATGTTTTCCTCTAAGTATTTGATTGTTTCTGGTCTGACATCTGGGTATCTGATCCATTTGGAGTTGATTTTTGTTTCTGGTGAGATAAAGTGGTTCAATTTCATTCTTCTGCATGTTTCAACCCAGTTTTCCCAGCACCATTTATTGAAGAGAGTCTCCTTCTTCCATTTAATTCTTTGGGACCCTTATCAAAGATTAGATGTCCGTAGGTGTGGGGATTTGTTTCTGGGCATTCAATTCTGTTCCACTGGTCTGTGTGCCTATTTTTGTTCCAGTACCATGCTGTTTTGATGATGATAATGACTTTATAATATAGTTAAGGTCTGGGAGTGTGATGCTTCCATTTCTGTTTCTTTTCCTCAAGATGGTTTTGGCAATTCTAGGTGTTTTCATGTTCCAGATAAATTGTTGTAGTGTTTGTTCTATTCTCTTAAAGAAGCTTGGTGGAACTTTGATGGGTATTGCATTAAATTTGTATATGGCTCTGTGGAGAATATTCATTTTGATGATATTTATTCTTCCAATCCATGAGCATGGGATGTCTTTCCATTTCTTGGTATCAGTTTCTATTTCCATTAGTAGCGACTCATAGTTTTCAGTATATAAGTTTTTCACTTCTTTGGTCAACTTTATTCCTAGGTATTTGATTGATTTTGCTGAAACAGTAAATGGGAGTGATTTCTGGATGTCTTCTTCTTCAGATTTAGTATTTGCATAAAGAAATGCCACTGATTTTTGTACATTGACTTAGTAGCCTGATACCTTGCTATATTGCCTAATAACTTCCAGTAGTTTTCTGCTGGATACTTTAGGTTTTTCTATGTATACTATCATATCATCTGCAAATAGTGAGAGCTTGACTTCTTCCCTTCCAATCTGTATTCCTTTGATTTCTTTCTCTTGCCTGATTGCTATGGCAAGAACTGCCAATACTGTGTTGAAGACTAATGGTGACAATGGACTTCCCTGTCTAGTCCCCGATCTGAGGGGCAATGCTTTCAGCTTCTGTCCATTGAGTATGATGTTGGCTGTATGTTTTCTATATATTGACTCCACTATCTTGAGGAATTTCCCACCTATTCCCATTTTTTGTAGAGTTTTTTGCATGAATGGGTGTTGGATTTTGTCGAAGGCTTTCTCTGCATCTATTGAAATAATCATGTGGTTTTTGGCTTTGCTTTAATTGATGTGGTGAATGACATTGATTGACTTATGGGTGTTGAACCAGCTTTGCATTCCTGGGATGAATCCCACTTGGTCATGATGAACAATCTTTTTGATATGTTGCTGTATCTGGTTGGCCAAGATCTTGTTTAATATTTTGGCATCTATGTTTATCAGAGATATTGGTCTATAGTTTTCCTTTTTTTGTTCTGTCTCTATCAGCCTTTGGTATCAAGGTGATGTTGGCTCATAGAAGATGGAAGGGAGTATTCCTGTTTCTTCAAACTTATAGAAAAGCTTAAGAAGTATGGGTACTAACTGTTTCCTTAAAGTTTTGTAGAATTCCTTTGTGAAGCCGTCTGGTCCAGGACTTTTGTTGTTGGGGAGGTTCTTAATAACAGTTTCAATTTCTTTGTCTGTGACTGGTGCATTTAGATTTTGTAGTTCTTCTTGGTTCAGTTTTGGAAGGGCATATGCTTCTGGAATTGTTCCATTTTTTCCAGATTCTCTAGATTGGTGGCATATAGGTCTTCATAGAAGTTTCTCAGGATTCTCTGGAATTCTGTGGTGTCAGTTGTGATATCTCCTCCATCGTATACAATTCTATTAATTTGAGTCTTCTCTCTTTTTTGTTTGGTGAGTCTGGCTAGGGGTTTGTCAATTTTGTTTAATCTTTCAAAGAACCAACATTTGGCTTCATTTATCTCTTGTATGGTTCTTTTATTTTCGATGTTGTTTATTTCTGCTCTAACTTTAGTGATTTCTGTCCTTCTGGTTGCTTTAGGGTTCCTTTGTTCTTCTTCCTCTATGTCTTTGAGGTGTGCAGTAAGGTCGTTCATTGGAGCTTTTTCTTGTTGTTTTATATGTGATTCTATGGCTATAAGTTTCCCTCTCAGTACTGCTTTAGCTGTGTCCCAAATATTTTGATAGGTTGTGTCTTCATTTTCATTAGTATCCAGGAACATTTGAATTTCCTGCTTGAGTGAGTCTCTGACCCAGTGGTTCTTAAGGAGTATGTTGTTTAGTTTCCAAATTCTGTGACTTTTAATAATTGTCTGTTTGTTGTTAAATGTTAGTTTTACTCCACTGTGGTCTGAGAAGATACTTGGGATTATTTCAATGCTCTTAAATTTATTGATGCTGTCTTTGTGGCCTAACATGTGGTCTATCCTTACGTATGTGTTATGTGGATTTGAAAAGAAGGTGTATTCTAGTTTTTTGGGCTGAAGGACTCTGAAAATGTCCAAGAGGTCTAGTTTGTCAATCTCTTCATTCAGTTCTCTTGTATCTTTGTTGGTTCTCTGCTTTGTTGATCTGTCTAATTGTGAGAGTGGGGTATTGAAGTCTCCCAGTATTATTGTATTACTATTGATGTATTTTTGAAATTCATTCAGTAAGTGCTCGACATATTTAGATGGTCCCTCATTGGGTGCATAGATGTTAATAATTCTTATGTCTTCTTGGCTGATTGATCCTCTAATCATTATGTAATACCCTTGCCTATCTTTTATTACTTTATTTAATTTAAAATCTATCGTGTCTGAGATGAGAATTTCTGTTCCTGCCCTTTTTTGTGGTCTGTTAGTCTGTATGATCGTTTTCCATCCTTTCACTTTAAGTCTGTGTTTATCTTGTTGTGACAGATGGGATTCTTGCAAGCAGCATATGGTTGGATTATATTTTCTGATCCATCCCCCCACTCTGTGCCTTTTGATGGGTGAGTTTAAGCCATTGACATTTATTGATATTATGGGTTTAATGTATTGTAGTGCCATTGTTCAAAAAAAATTTTTTTTTGTTTGCTCTGATATATTGCCAGTATTGTGGTGATGTTCTTATTTATAAGAGGTCTTTTAGACCCTCTTTCAGGGCCGGTTTGGTGATGGTTGCCTCCTTTAACTGTTGTTTGTCTAAGAAGGTTTTGATCCCTCCATCTAGTTTGATGAAAGCCTAGCAGTATATATTATCCTTGGTTGAAACCTTTTTTCATTCAGGGCTCCATAGATATCTTGCCACTCCCTTCTGGCTTTTAGAGTCTGAGTGGAGAAGTCTGCTGATAATCTTATGGGTTTTCCCTTGTATGTGACTTTTTGTTTCTCTCTTGCAGCCTTTAGGATCCTTTCTTTATCCTTACTTCTTCTCATTGTGAATATGATGTGTCTGGTGTCTTCAGGTCTGGGTTGATTCTGTTTGGTTCTCTCTGGGCTTCTTGAATCTTGATGTCCTTTTTGTTATTCTGGTCTGGGAAGTTTTCTTCTAGAATTTTTGCCTCTCATTCTTCTCTTTCTTCCTCTGGCAGGCCAATTTCGTGAATGTTACTTCTTTTGAGATCATCCCATATGTCTCTGTTGTTGTTTTCAGTGTCTCTCAATCTCTTTTTAAACTATTTCACTTCTTTCTTAGTTTTCTCTAACCCATCCTCTGTCTGACTAATTTGTTTTCTGCTTCTGTTATTCTGCTTTCCCTTGCCTCAGCTTCTTTCTTCATTACAGCTATTTCAGCTTTCAGTTTTCTAATTTTCAAGATAATCAGTATTTTCCTTGGGGGTCTCAACTGTTGTTTCCCTAATACTGCCATTCCTTTCCTCCAATGTTGTTTTCATTTCTGTGATTAATAAGTTTATTATTGCTTGCATACTTTTCTTATCTATGGTTATTTCTGGCTGATTTGTAGTTTCTTCTGGGCTCTTGTCTTCATTCATTGGAGTAGCAGTTTCATTTGTTTTTGATCTACCCATTTTTTTGATTTATGTGTTTCTTTTATTTTATGCTCTGTTGTTCCTCAGTTGTTGTGTCTTGAGTACAAGCAACACTGTACTAAATACCTTTATGACAATTGCACTCACCAACCTCAGGAATTACAGTATCAACTGAAGCAAGTATTGAAGCAGTTTAATCACTACCAGTTAGCCAAACAATTTCTCCAGTCTGTGAAAGAATAGTAACCAAATCCCAGTGAAGAAGAAAGAGAGAGAAAAAAAAAAGAAGGGATAGCTAGAATAGACAGTTATGTAAGTCTGCTATCCACTGTATATTCTAGGGGTAACAAGAGGAGAAAGGGAACTAGAGCAGAGATACACACATCGAGAGTCCACTCTGAGTCAGAATCTTCCCCAAAATAATTCCCAAATGTGTATCAGTGAATTCAAAAAAGCACACTGTTAGGTGGTGTTGGGACTGGGGCCTGTGGCTTTGGGAGCTGTAGGATTAAGGAAGAACGGATGACAAGAATGAGAAAAAGAATAAAAAAAGAAAGAGAGAGAGAAAAAAGAAAAAGATAAGAAAAAGAACAGTCATAAAAGAGCAGTGAAAGGAAAGAGTTATTTAAATTTATTTATTTTTAATTATTTAATTAGCTATGTGGGGTGTGGTGGGTGGGTTGGCTACTTAGAAATAAAAAAGAGCCAGAGGTTTCAGAAGGGTATAGACTTAGAATGAATGATACTCCCTGGTGGGACAGGAATTTGGTAAAGACAGAAGCTCAGCTAGGGATTCTGCTAGGAGCTGATCCCCAGGGACTGGTTACGGGCGCGGGGTGTGGGGTGGTGGTGTGCTTAATAATTAAAAGGAAAAAATTTTTTTTTGTTCCCTTTTTTTCTACTCTAATTTTTAACCCAAATTAAGTCACCTCCTTGGTGTCACCGCTAGGACCCCTTATTGACTGGCCTACTAAAGGCAGAAAATCCTACTGTTTCCAGAAGATGTGATCAGAGCTCAAGCCACTAGCAGCTTCTCAGTCCACCATCTTCCGGGAACCCCCAGGTCTGGGTTCTATAATAGCTTCTCCTCTAGACATGGGGATTGAAAAGTCATCCATACTCCATCTGAGTGGAATCTTTAAGGTTGTGGAAGCTAGTGATTCCTGAAAATAGATTAGCTCTTATGTTCCTTCCTCTGATCTTGATAAAAATTCCAATACCTGTTTTGTTTATATCTTCTGATTCAAAATATCATATAAAAGTGTCTCAGAGAGACAAGAAGATGGTTCAGCCACTTACAGCCTAAATTAAGTCTCCCAAAAGAGGCAAGTTTAATCCTTAACACCCATTTTATGCCCGAGCTAGGCAGTGTGGTAGCTCTCTTTCAGCCACCCACCCTACACTGATAAGTGTGTTCAGTGAAATGTGGTTATTTGATGGGCCACCTCAAGCTGGTAGCCATTTATTTTTTTTTCCATAAGGTAAAGTAGACCCTACATTTTTTTGTATACAAAACTGTACAACTATCTATGCTGTAGACTGGATCACATGTCAAATTCCAACTCCACAGTAAGTCTTTCATAAGCTGAGCACTGTGTTGTAAGGAACACTTAATGAGACAGATAGACTACTGCATTTATAACTCAAAATGCTCCCATTATATAATGATCTCTGCTCACAATTCAAAAGGATTAAGAATAAGGCTGAAAGAGATATATATAATGATAACAGACATAGGAAAGAGAACAGACTTCACAGGATAATAAACTGACAATCTGACCTGCAGTGCTGAACCCCTGAGTGTGGCTGGCATAGAAGAGAGGTACAGGGGAGTCAGGCAGTAGCACAGCGGGTTAAGCACACATGGCGCAAAGCGCAGGGACTGGCATAAGGATCCTGGTTCGAGTCCTCGCTCTCCATCTGCAGGGGAGTTGCTTCTTAGGCAGTGAAACAGGTCTGCAGGTGTCTCTCTTTCTCTCCCCCTCTCTGTATTCCCTTCCTCTCTCCATTTCTCTCTGTCCTATCCAACATTGATGACATCAACAATAATAACTACAACAACAATAAAAACAACAAGGGCAACAAAAAGGAAATAAATAAATAAATATTTAAAAAAGTAGAGAGGTACAATATGGACTCTGTATTCAAATCATTATGACCACCATGATTTCCACACCTCATGTTGAGGAGAAGCTAGACTATTGAAGAGAGCATATTTTGGAATGTCTTAGATTTATGCTACTATAAATCAGACTTTTAAGGTCCCAAGAGATGGAGTAAGACTTTAAGACTGTAAGTAAATCTTACTTTAAGTAAAACTTAAGTGATGAAGACTTTACTCAAATGGAAAACATTTTTTGATATACAACTAACTAGTGAGTTTTAGCAAATTTTTTTTTTAAATTTTTATTTAAGAAAGGATTAGTGAACAAAAGCATAAGGTAGGAGGGGTACAACTCCACACAATTCCCAACACCCAATCCCCATAACCCACCCCCTCCCATGATAGCTTTCCCATTCTCTATCCCTCTGGGAGCATGGACCCAGGGTCGTTGAGGGTTGCAGAAGGTAGAAGGTCTGGCTTCTGTAATTGCTTCCCCGCTGAACATGGGCGTTGACTGGTCACTCCATACCCCCAGTCTGCCTCTCTCTTTCCCTAGTAGGGTGTGACTCTGGGGAAGCTAAGCTCCAGGACACATTGGTGGGGTCTTCAATCCAGGGAAGCCTAGCCAGCATCCTGGTGGCATCTGGAACCTGGTGATTGAAAAGAGAGTTAACATATGAAGCCAAACAATTTGTTGAGCAATCATGGATCCTAAGCTTGGAATAGTGGAGAGGAAGTGTTAGGGAGGTACTCACTGTAAACTCTAGTGTAGTCCTGCTTTCAGGTATATATTTTGCAGTAGTTTATGGATACGTGTGCACATAAGCTCTCTCTCACAGAAACTGGTGTATATCTAGGTTATGGGACTTTGTTAGAAAGTGAACTACCTGAGATGAAATTAGAGTGTACTATTAAAGGAAAGGTCTCACCTGAGTAATGAAGCTGAAGGGTTGTCATTCCACACGTGAAGTCTCTGGATACATTCTGAGGTGAAGCATGTTGAGGTAGCAATCGTTGCTTTGGTTAGGTTGTGATCGGCAGATGCAATGTTATTTGGTTTGGATTGGGAGATGCATATGGGAAAGTGGGCCCTATCCAAGGGTTCCAGGACTGGGGGAAGTAGGAGCTCTATAGTGAAGATGTGAGGTTCCTGCTGTCTTAGGGTTCAAAAAGACAATCAATAGTTAATATTATCATCACATTATTTGTTAATTGGGTTAACTTTGAAAAGTCCCTTTGTTATGGTTTGCTGGACAGTACCCAGTATCTTGTATATAGCTGTGCTATTGGAAGCTTCTAATCTACTTGGTCTAGGCTTTTGAGAGAGTCCGCATATCAAATACATAGCCTATATATTAAAAAGATTCAGTTTGTCTTTTGAGAAACTTTAAGACATACAATTGACTTCCCCCTCTCATATTAATTAGCTACTGATTTATATGTCTACATTTTGCTAGGAGTGTACATAAACACCATTCCCACCACCAAAGGACTGTGACCCATCCCTCCCACCCACTCCCACCCCCCACTGGCCCAGGAAGCTACATGCCTATCCCTCACCACTGGGTTTTTACTTTGGTGCCCTACTTACAATTTGATCAGGACCTGCTTTTAGTTTCCCTTTCAGATCTTCTTAGTCAGCTTCTGTTGATGAGTGGGATCATCCCATACTCATCTTTATCTTTCTGACTTAGTTCACTTAACATAATTCCTTCTAGCTCTGTCCAAGATGGGTCAGAGAAGGTGGGTTCATTGTTCTTGATAGCTGCATAGTATTCCATTGTGTATATATACCACAGCTTTCTCAGCCACTCATCTGGTGTTGGGCACCTGGGCTGCTTCCAGGTTTTAGCTATTATGAATTGTGCTGCTATGAACATAGGAGTACACACCTCTTTTTGGTTGGGTGTTATGGAGTCCTTGGGGTATAACCCCAGGAGAGGAATTATTGGGTCATATGGAAGGTCCATGTCTAGCCTTCTGAGAGTTTTCCAGACTGCTCTCCACAGAGGCTGTACCAATTTACATTCCCACCAGCAATGTAAAAGGGTTCCTCTGTCCCCACATCCTCTCCAGCATTTGTTGCTGCTGTCCTTTTTGATGTATGCCATTCTTACAGGAGTGAGGTGGTATCTTAGTGTTGTCTTGATTTGCATTTCTCTGATAATCAGTGACATAGAGCAGTTTTTCATATGTTTGTTAGCCTTTTGGATCTCCTCTGTGGTGAATGTTTTGTTCATTTCCTCTGCCCATTTTTGGATGGGGTCATTTGCTTTTTTGCGGCTAAGTTTGCTGAGCTCTTTGTATATTTTGGTGATTAGTTTCTTGTCTGATGTATGGCATGTGAAGATCTTCTCCCATTCTGTGAGGGGTCTCTCTATTTGTTTAATAGTTTCTTTGGATGTGCAGAAGCTTTTCAATTTGATGTAGTCCCATTGGTTTGTTTCTGCTTTGGTCTTCCTTGCAATTGGGTTTGATTCATCAAAGATGTCCTTGAGGTGTATGTGGGAAAGTGTTTTACCAATGTTTTCCTCTAAGTATTTGATTGTTTCTGGTCTGACATCTAGGTCTTTGATCCATTTGGAGTTGATTTTTGTTTCTGGTGAGATAAGGTGGTTCAATTTCATTCTTCTGCATGTTTCAACCCAGTTTTC
Source organism: Erinaceus europaeus (assembly GCF_950295315.1). NCBI lineage: Eukaryota > Metazoa > Chordata > Mammalia > Eulipotyphla > Erinaceidae > Erinaceus > Erinaceus europaeus. The sequence goes on from NC_080162.1 coordinate 92,424,831, forward strand.
CCAGCACCATTTATTGAAGAGAGCCTCCTTTTTCCATTTAATCCTTTGGGCCCCCTTATCAAAGATTAGATGCCCATAGGTGTTGGGATTTACTTCTGGGCTTTCAATTCTGTTCCACTGGTCTGTATGCCTATTTTTGTTCCAGTACCATGCTGTTTTGATGATGATGGCTTTATAATATAGTTTAAGGTCTGGGAGTGTGATGCCTCCATTTCTGTTTCTTTTCCTTAAGATGGTTTTGGCAATTCTAGGTGTTTTCAGGTTCCAGATAAATGATTATAGTGTTTGTTCTATTCTCTTAAAGAAGCCTGGTGGAACGTTGATGGGTATTGCATTAAATTTGTATATGGCTCTGGGGAGAGTATTCATTTTGATGATATTTATTCTTCCAATACATGAGCATGGGATATCTTTCCATTTCTTGGTATCAGTTTCTATCTCCTTGAGTAGCAACTCATAGTTTTCAGTATACAAGTCTTTCACTTCTTTGGTCAACTTTATTCCTAGGTATTTGATTGATTTTGCTGAAACAGTAAATGGGAGTGATTTCTGGATGTCTTCTTCTTCAGATTTAGTATTTGCATAAAGAAATGCCACTGATTTTTGTATATTGATTTTGTAGCCTGATACCTTGCTATATTGCCTAACAACTTCCAGTAATTTTCTACTGGATTCTTTAGGTCTTTCTATGTATACTATCATATCATCTGCAAATAGTGAGAGCTTGACTTCTTCCCTTCCAATCTGTATCCCTTTGATTTCTTTCTCTTGCCTGATTGCTATGGCAAGAACTTCCAATACTATGTTGAAGAGTAACGGTGACAGTGGTCAGCCCTGTCTAGTCCCCGATCTGAGGGGGAATGCTTTCAGCTTCTCTCCATTGAGTATGATGTTGGCTGTAGGTTTGCTATATATAGACTCCACTATCTTGAGGAATTTCCCATCTATTCCCATTCTGTAGAGTTTTGAGCATGAATGGGTGTTGGATTTTGTCAAAGGCTTTCTCTGCATCTATTGAGATAATCATGTGGTTTTGGGCTTTGCTTTAATTGATGTGATGAATGACATTGATTGATTTACGGATGTTGAACCAGCCTTGCATTCCTGGGATGAATCCCACTTGGTCATGATGAACAATCTTTTTGATGTGTTGCTGTATCCGGTTGGCCAAGATCTTGTTTAATATTTTGGCATCTATGTTCATCATAGATATTGGTCTGTAGTTTTCCTTTTTTGTTCTGTCCCTATCAGCTTTTGGTATCAGGGTGATGTTGGCTTCATAAAAGGTGAAAGGGAGTATTCCTGTTTCTTCAATCTTATGGAATAGCTTAAGAAGTATGGGTATTAACTGTTTCCTGAAAGTTTTGTAGAATTCATTTGTGAAGCCATCTGGTCCAGGACTTTTGTTGTTGGGGAGATTCTTAATAACGGTTTCAATTTCGTTGTCTGTGATTGGTGCATTTAGATTTTGTAGTTCTTCTTGGTTCAGTTTTGGAAGTGCATAGGTTTCTAGGAATTGTTCCATTTCTTCCAGATTCTCTAGCTTGGTGGCATATAGTTCTTTATAGAAGTTTCACAGAATTCTCTGGATTTCTGTGGTGTCAGTTGTGATATCTCCTGCATCGTTTACAATTCTATTAATTTGAGTCTTCTCTCTTTTTTGTTTGGTGAGTCTGGCTAGGGGTTTGTCAATTTTGTTTAATCTTTCAAAGAACCAACATTTGGCTTCATTGATCTTTTGTATGGTTCTTTTATTTTCGATGTTGTTTATTTCTGCTCTAACTTTAGTGATTTCTGTCCTTCTGGTTGCTTTAGGGTTCCTTTGTTCCTCTTGCTCTAAGTCCTTGAGGTGTGTAGTAAGGTCGTTCATTTGGGCTTCTTCTTGGTGTTTAATATGTGATTGTATGGCTATAAGTTTCCCTCTCAGTACTGCTTTCGCTGTGTCCCAAATATTTTGCTAGGTTGTGTCTTCATTTTCATTAGTTTCCAGGAACATTTGAATTTCCTGTTTGAGTGAGTCTCTGACCCAGTGGTTCTTAAGGAGCATGTTGTTTAGTTTCCAAATTCTATGTCTTTTAATAATTTTCCGTTTGTTGTTAAAAGTTAGTTTTACTCCACTGTGGTCTGAGAAGATACTTGGGATTAATTCAATGCTCTTGAATTTATTGATGCTGTCTTTGTGGCCTAACATGTGGTCTATCCTTGAGTATGTGTTATGTGGATTTGAAAAGAAGGTGTATTCCAGTTTTTTGGGGTGGAGGAGTCTGAAAATGTCCAAGAGGTCTAGTCTGTCAATCTCTTCATTCAATTCTCTTGTATCTTTATTGGTTCTCTGCTTTGTTGATCTGTCTAAGTGTGAGAGTGGGGTATTGAAGTCTCCCACTATTATTGTATTACTATTGATGTATTTTTAAAATTCTTTCAGTAGGTGTTTAATGTATTTAGATGGTCCCTCGTTGGGTGCATAGATGTTAATAATTGTTAAGTCTTCTTGGCTGATTGATCCTCTAATCATTATGTAATGTCCTTGCCTATCTTTTATTACTTTATTTAATTTAAAATCTATCGTGTCTGAGATGAGAATGGCTGTTCCTGCCCTTTTTTGTGGACCGTTAGCCTGTATGATAGTTTTCCATCCTTTCACTTTAAGTCTGTGTTTATCTTGTTGTGACAGATGGGATTCTTGCAAGCAGCATATGGTTGGGTTATGTTATCTGATCCATCCCCCCACCCTGTGCCTTTTGATGGGTGAGTTTAAGCCATTGACATTTATTGATATTATGGATTTAATGTATTGTAGTGCCATTGTTCTAAAAAACAATTTGTTTACTCTGATATATTACAAGTATTATAGTGATGTTCTTGTTTATAAGAGGTCTTTTAGTACCTCTTTCAGGGCCGGCTTGGTGATAGTTGCCTCCTTTAACTGTTGTTTGTCTAAGAAGGTTTTGATCCCTCCATCTAGCTTGAATGAAAGTCTAGCAGGATATATTATCCTTGGTTGAAACCCTTTTTCATTCAGGGCTCGATAGATATCTTGCCACTCCCTTCTGGCTTTTAGAGTTTGAGTTGAGAAATCTGCAGAAAGTCTTATGGGTTTTCCCTTGTATGTGACTTTTTGTTTCTCTCTTGCAGCCTTTAGGATCCTTTCTTTATCCTTACTTCTTCTCATTGTGACTATGATGTGTCTTGGTGTCTTCAGGTCTGGGTTGATTCTGTTTGGTACTCTCTGGGCCTCTTGCATCTTGATATCCTTTCTGTTATTCAGGTCTGGGAAATTTTCTTGTATTATTTCCTCTAGAATGTTTGCTTCCCCTTCCTCTCTTTCTTCCTCTGGCAGGCCAATTATACGAATGTTACTTCTTTTGAGATCATCCCATATGTCTCTGTTGTTGTTTTCAGTGTCTCTCAATCTCTTTTTAAGCTCTTTCACCTCTTTCTTAGTTTTCTCTAACTCATCCTCTGTCTGACTAATTCTGTTTTCTGCTTCTGTTAGTCTGCTTTCCCTTGCCTCAGCTTCTTTCTTCATTACAGCTATTTCAGCTTTCAGTTCTCTAATTGTCTCAAGATAATCAGTATTTTCCTTGGTGGTCTCAACTGTTGTTTCCCTAATACTGCCATTCCTTTCCTCCAATGTTGTTTTCATTTCTGTGATTAATAAGTTAATTATTGCTTGCATACTTTTCTTATCTATGGTTACTTCTGACTGATTTATGGTTTCTTCTGGGCTCTTGTCTTCATTCATTGGGGTATCAGTTTTATTTGTTTTTAATCTACCCATTTTTTTTAAATGATAAAATCTAGAGACAGCGTTACCATTTTTTTTTCACAGTTAAGGAGAAGTTATGTATTTAGAATTTAAATGCCTTAATCTAGTTTTTAATAATGATTGTGTTGAAAACATGTGAACAAACCCTAGTACATCTGCAGAGCTGTGTTTACCATTTGTTACTGGGATTTTTGTTGAAGATAGTGGATATGTTTGGTGATCCTCTTGCTCATGATAATCCAATCTTATTCTCTGTGGGGCTCTAGGCTTGCTGGTAAGAATAGCAACAAAGTGAGTTTTATGCACAGCAAATGATATTGTAAATAGATGACCTGACTGTGAGCTCCTTACATACTAAAATAATATGACATAGTCTCATCTCCAGAGATAGCCCTCTATGACTAAGATACTTTATCCCTGGGGCTTCAGAGACCAACCCATCTTACAATATTTAAGCATCCATAGGATCTCTCTCTCAGCACATACAAACAACCTTGTCTGAGGAGCACAATCTCATTTGTTCTCTGTACTCTCAGTGTAATCTGATCAAATCCCCCAGGTTAGTTGGCCAGAACTATAATTGCAACTGACAGATTATCCAGCTTTAAAGACTAGCACTTTCCCAAGCTGGAGAGAATTGGCAGAAGCTCCATTCAGGGGCAGAAACAGAGGAGACAGAGGTTAGACATCACGCTTCAGCCTCAGCTGTGGTTTTCATTCTCTGTGGGCTCCAGAAAACAGTTCTTGTTTTTATCAATTTATCTCTGCCCACTACTTTGGGAAATGCCTCTAAATATTTCATGGGCAGCTCTGCCATTCTCAGAGCCTCCACAGGATGTTCAAATCTTTCCTGCTTGTCTCATTAATTCACAAAATGTACTTTGTTTCATTTGAAAGAAAATTCCTTTGTTGAAAAAAACTAGAAGCATTGTGTGGAGAGTGGAATGCAATACATTGCCCCATCATCTGTGTGAGGTCACCCAGACCTCAGGGAAGGAGGAATAAGAGGATGGGTGGCAACAGTCCAGTCCTGGCTTGCTACACAGTCTCATCAGATCCAAAAGAAGCTGGGGTGGGAGAGAGTTATTTATTTGTTTGTTTGTTTGTTTATTTTAAAAAAGAAGACATTAACAAAACTGTAGGATAAAAGGGGTACAACTCCACACAATTCCCACCACCATATCTCGTATCCCATACCCTCCCCTGATAGCTTTCCTATTCTTTATCCCTCTGGGAGTATGGACCCAAGGTCACTGTGGGATGCAGAAGGTGGAAGGGGGAGAGAGTTTTCTAAGGATAAAGTCCCCTGGAATCTCAAGGGCTATGATTTGGAGATGTCCAAATCACATATCTAAATCCTAAAACACCCCCCCCCTTTTAGACTGTAAGATGTATTTTCTTTTTATTTTTAAATTTTTATTTATAAAAAGGAAACACTGACAAAAACCATAGGATAAGAGGCTTACAACTCCACACAATTCCCATTACTAGAACTCCGTACCCCATCCCCTCCCCTGATAGCTTTCCTATTCTTTATCCCTCTGGGAGTAGGGACCCAGAGTCATTATGGGCTACAGAAGCAGGACATTCCTTTTTAAGGAGATCAATGAAAGAGGAATATGTGTGTAAACATGTATATATGCACACACATAAAACACAGAGTCACTGTTAGGAATGCTGTTGTGTTCAGATTAGTGTTGGGTAATTATATCCTAAAGTCATGAAATACTACACACAGGTGAGATCCATAGCTGGCATTATCACTTAATATAAGTCCCATAAATCAGTCCTGCCTTATGTAGTTTAGAGGTTGTTGGAAATATTTCCTCTTCTTTGAATCCTTGTCAGAGCACCTGGGCCCAGACAGAGGGAATAAAGCTTATCTTCTGACTCATCTCTATTCCATTTCTTTTCCCAGGATGATCAAGAGCTAGCACTGGACTTGGAAACTATAATCTGTTTTTCAAATAGGCACCAATATCACTGACCCTAATTCACAACTGCAAAAAGTAAAACATCTACACTATGCCCATAGAAGATAGTCATAAAATTATCATACTCATTGTCACGAGACTGGAGAAGTGGAGAGTTATCTGTGAAGAGTTCCAATGCAGGGCAAGCTCATTCTAAAGAGCAACATAGATCAAGGCAGGAATACAACAACAAGGGACTTAGTTAACATCCTCCTTTTCTGTCTTTGACAGTCAAGTATAGGATATTTATGGATAGGCATAATAGCATAATGGTTATGCAAAGAGACTGTCATACTTGAGGCTCTGAAGTCCTAGGTTCAATTCCCCCATACCACCAAAAATTAGAGCATATCAGTGCTCTGGAAAAAAAATATCTTCAAAAAGAGACCAATAATTTCAATATATTTATCTAAGGACACTAAGGATATTTTCAGGGAAAATACACTTCCCCAGATATAAGTGACATATAAAACATAAATTTTGTTTCTTGTATCCTTTGTCTTTAGTGGATGGAGTGTATCTTTGCCCAGTACCACAAAGATTGAGTTCCTATCATGTAAGAGAGTTTTGAGGACTACATTATGGCTCCTAAAACTTCAACTTATATGCACTCTCAGTTCCTTATTCTAATATTTTGCTAATAAAAAACAAGTCACTGGGCCAACTTGGATTCACTTGAAAAGGGAAATCTAATATTCGTATACTAATAGAATAACAACTATTTAGGAAGTCTTATGCACTTTTTCACACCCTCATTCCTTGCATATCCTGCTTGGCAAGAGACTGTATAAAGCCCTGAAAACAATTTATTTATTTATTTATTTATTTATTTTTAAAGTTCTTTTAAAATTTTTTAATTATCTTTATTTATTTATTGGGTAGAAACAGTCAGAAATCAAGAGAACCCAGGGGAGACAGAGAGGAAAAAAGACAGAAAAACACCTGCAACCCTGCTTCACCACTCCCAAAGCTTTCCCCGTGCGGGTGGAGACTAGGAGCTTGAACCTGGGTCCTTGTACATTATATTGTGTGCTCTCAACCAGGTGCACCACCACCCAGCCCCAAAGAGAGACACCTGCAGATCTACTTCACCGCTTGTGAAGCAACTCCCCTGCAGGTGGGGAGCCCGGAGCTCAAACCTGGATCCTTACTCTGGTCCTTGCGTTTTGTGCCATTTGCACTTAACCCATTGCTCTACTGCCCAACTGCCTGATAATTTATTTATTAAACTAACCAATTCTAAATGAATTGCTACCATATGCCAGACACTTCTAGACACACAGTAACACAAAATAGGACAAGTTCCTGCTTTTAGATAGCTTATCTTTAATTGGGAGGAAAAAGAAGAGAAAGACACCTTAAAAATAGATAATGTATTTGTGATAAGTGCAGTGAAAACTAATTCATGGGAAAGTTTCATAATATGTGAATTTGCAAATATACTATTTAGAGCTGTGAAGCTAGGAGCTTATTTTAAGTGGTGACACAATATGATTCTACTGACATTTTGAAAGATTAGTCTGGCTGCTGTGTGAAGGAGATGGGCAGGAGGGCAAAGTGAATGTTTCTGTGTTAAGTCAGATAAAATCATTGGTGATTTGGCCTAGAATGGTAGTCTTGGCCAACAGAGTATGAAAAGTACTAAGATTCTAAGCCTGTTTTGAAAACAGACACTGGAGAGTTGGGGAGATAAGCATAACATTTATGAAAAAAGACTCTCATGCCTGAGGCTCTAAAGTCAGAATTCAATGCTTTTAGCCTGGTAGATCTTAGGTACTTGTTAACCCATGGGGTCATGTTTAATCTAAGGTAATCAATAAAATACCTGCCTAAATGCAGGAGCTATGTTCAAGAATAAAACTAGAAGTGAAGCTTGTGTGACATATATAAATAAATGAAAATCAATTGTGTTTTGTGCTAAGGGTTCTTTAAGAAGCACTAAATGGGGAATATTTGCTACTCCAAATGCAAAACCCTGAAATCCCTTTGTTCCTTTTCTCTTCTGTCCTTGTACTTATAAAGTGCTGTAGCTGCCTTTCAATCTCTTTTCATATCTGCAAACTCCCACAAATCCTTGGTAAACCTGACCTGGACTGACTCCTCACTATTCCTCTTTCCTCTCTTGCCTCTTTGTGTGTGTTGTTTATAGTATTTGTTTATTTTTCCTGTCATGCATAGCTTTCTGCCCTTTTTAGTGCAGATTAACTTAGCCTTTCTGGTGGTCTTTCAATTTTTTCCTCTTCCATTATCAGGATCAATAAACTAAAGGGCAGAAAGGTAGTCAAGCAAACAGAAATCACCTCAAAAGTCAAGGGAAATATGAAAATGATGCTTAGTTATCCACAACAGTTTTCCTGGTCTGGTATTTGCAAGTATCAGTAACTCTCTTCTTGGATCAGGAGTCATGTAAGAGTCCCTGGACCACTCAAAACCCCCTTACCTCTGTGGGTACTCATACCTTCACAGCTCCATTAAGGGGTCTCCAGTCAAATGGATGGACCATGGGGCCTAGTGGTAGCACAGTGAGTTAAGTGCACATGGCATGAAATGCAAGGACTAGCATAAGGATCCCAGTTCAAGCCCCCAGATCCCCACCTGCAGGAGGGGGGTTCACTTCACAAGTGGTGAAGCAGGTCTATAGGCATTCATCTTTTTTCTCCCCTACTCTGTCTTCCCCTCCTCTCTCAATTTCTCTCTGTCCTATCCAAAAACAACAGCAGCAGCAGCAGCAACAACAACAACAAGGGCAACAAAATGGAAAAAATAGCCTCCATAAGCAGTGGATTTGTAGTGCAGGCACCAAACCCCAGCGATAACCCTGGAGGCAAAGGAAAAAAAAGATGGACCCTCCTTCTAAGTCCTGCCCTTTGCTAAGTAGTAAGACTTTCCTTCTATTTTGGTCTATTTCTCCTCCTTTCTGAACATGTGGATTGATTTTATCCCATTGAGGATCTGCTAAAAATAAAACTAACAATCCCAGTTCCCTGTCATTTAACAAGAGAAAATTATTAGATTTATCAGAAAGTACGTAGTGCAAAAGAGATAAAAACAAAAAGGTTAACTTTAGGTCAAGTGGTCTCAACTCCTGTCTAGTCATGCTTTCTTGAGCAATGATTTCTTGGACCCTCTAGCAGTTTTGCTAGACCTAGCTTTTAACCCCAAGAGAGTATCCAGGAAAAAGAATCAGAACAATAGCCCTGGGAGGCTCCCCAAATTTTGTGTGTGTGTCAGTCAACATCAGAAAATTAGAGCAATGGGTGTGGGAGGTTGATTCCAAAGGGCTGTTTCCTCCCCACTTTTGCGATATATGCAGTCTGCTTAGGGTTGGGGTGGGACATTAGCTATCTCTCCCCCTATTATTAATGCTAGGACACAAAATCAGTTTTATAGTAGAATTAAGTGAGTAGCAGGGTCTGTAGCTAGAGTTTCTTGTTACCACTTTAGTCCCTTCTGAGTCAAGAGTTGAAATTGAAAGTTCTGCAAAAGCAACTATCAAAGCTTATTTTGTGTGTTCTTAAAAACACAGTTCATTATCCCTTTGGAATGAAGACAACAGCCATTTCCATGGTTACAGAGATCCATTTCTGATGAAAAACACAAGGTGTTTCAGAAAATGATGAAGGAAGATAAGGAAGTTTGTGTCTGCATGCTTGTATGTATGTTCTGTTCCAGGGTGTTGTGGCCCTTTCTAGCATCCTATTCCAAAGCAGAACTGTGCGTTGCTTTTATAATAAGCAACTTCTGTGATGATAAGCATCATTATTATTGCACTCACTTCTGTACCCTCTGAAGAGATCATTAAGAGATGTAATGATGAATGCAGAAAGAATCACCAGAGTCACTAAAGTTCCATTTTTTGTGCACGTGTGTGTGTGTGTGTGTGTGTGTGTGTGTGTGTGTGTGTGTGTGTGTGTGTTAGGGGCCTCATACATATATCACACCCACCACAAGCCACTTTTTAAAAGAGGGGGGCATAGTACAGGATCATTTCATATGGTTCCAGGGCCCAAACCTAGCCTGCATACACTGTAACACACATACACCCTACCTAGTTGACTACAGATCAATCTGCATTTATAAAGTGAACACTTCCATACATCCTGGTTGTGTTTTGCCTAGCATATTAAAGGCCCGTAGATACTCTAATTACAAAACTGAATTTGCCATACCTCTTGGAGTAGTTGGATCTGAACAGCCACCCTAACTCCTCAAAGGTTAGATTGATCCACATATTTCCACCTTCATTCCAGTTCTCCCAGAAGTATCTGAACAAGAATCATACACATATAAAACTAGAGCTCACAAGATAGATCAGTATGAAAGCATATAATTTGCATGCCTGATACTCCAAATGTCTTAAATCTAATCCTTGGCATTGCCATATGCCAGAGTAAAATGTTGATCTTATCTCTTTCTCATACTCTATCTCATAGAATGTATAACTGAGGCATCTAGAGAAATAGTTTAACTGGCAGAGCACTGGACTTGCATGCCTATGTTGTTGTTTATGCCTGGTACCCTATATGCAAGAGTGATGTCCTGTCTTCTATTTATGATTCTCATTCTCATGTGAAACTCTATTTTCATGTGTAATACATCAAATAAATCCTTTAAATAATGCAAAACTAAAAAAATGTATCAGTTTCAAAAAAGCTTCTTTAAGTTATCTTAAATATCTTAGTACTTAAGGTAAAGAACACTACTAGAATTTGGGTCTTCCTTTCCTGTAGTAATCTACTACTAGATCTCCAAATAGTGTTCTCACTTTCTTCCTTATAGTTTTAACTGAAATAGGGCATGATTCAAAGTATAGACATAGCTATTCAACAAGGAATTATATTGGTTACTTATGCCTCTTTATGGAACATTGTTTACACATGTATTAATACTGATCTCTCTCTCTCTCTCTCTCTCTCTCTCTCATCGTTGCTATCACTTCTCTTCAGGCTTATTATTTCAGATAGAGTGGAATGAGATGGGAACAAGAAATGGAACTCTAGAGCATTTAAAATTTCTCCAATGCCAAAAGCTTAAGTTTCTTTCAAGTAAAGAAGGGACTACAAAAGCTGAAAAAAGGCAAGGAACTGGTTCAATTAAAGATGGCCTTCTTAGTCACTGCCAGGCCGCCCCATCACCTGGGGACCTAGTCAGGGAATCCTTGGATTCCCACATAGACATTATGTACCTAGACCTTTAACAGTTCCCTCTCTCCACCATCCCTGGTAACTTCCATCAGGAACGTCATTATAAGCCCTCTTGTAGACTTGAGAGTATACTTTCAATATGAACTAGCAATGGTAAAGACTGCCCTACTTTCTGAAGGGAGGCTGGATCACCCAACTCTACCACTTGAGGAAAACTTGTCTTGACCTGAGTGAAGCCTAGAATGTTCTCAGCTGTGACAATGAACTGCAAACACAGACTGACAGGGACTCAGAGGTTATACAGGCTCCTGTGCTAAATATGATTAGATATGAGTCCTTGGTCAGATCAACATGGTAAATAGTTAAATATATTTAAATAAATTTGGAAGCTACTTTCTGTCCTATCCAGATTACCAATCCTATTCTCAACTCTGACACCATCTTCTCAGACAATATTTTTAGTCCACTTGCAGGTTAGCTGTCAAGCTCAAGCAAAAATTAATAAAGTCATGGGCTTCTAGGAACATGCCTAAAATATACTTCCTAGCTGCTTTTCATCCTAAGATCCCTATTCTCATCTGCTCTATTCCTACTTTTTGATTCTTGTTCATTAAACATTTTGTCCTACTTTATATCTTACTGCTTTTCAGCCAACAAGTTGCAGATGTTACAATGACTTCATCCTGAACTCTTTGGACAGCTGACCTCCCCAATGTGTTCCAGAACCTCACTTCTCCAGAGCCCTACCCCGCTAGGGATAGATAGAGACAGGCTGGGGGTGTGGATCAGCCAGCCAACACCCATGTCCAGCAGAAAAGCAGTTATAGAAGCCAGGCCTTCCATATTTTGCACCCCATAAAGAATTTTGGCCCATATTCCCAGAGGGGTAAATGTTAGGGGATGATGACCAGAGGGTTCTTAATTAAGACCCAGGGAGAGAAGGTCTCTGGGGGGAGGGGGAGTGAAATAACACTCAAAAATGATAGGTGTGACTTAGAAAGGAAGTAAAGATAGGACTATAGACAAAATGAGCAAATAATATAAATGTATATAGATAGTTAAAGAAATAGTAGTCAACGCATAAGTGATCTTGAGAGAACTAATGCAGTTTTTAATGGAGGAAATGGAAACACAGAACTCTGGTGGTGGGAAAAGTGTGAAATTATACCATTATTTATCTTATAATTTTGTAAATCAATATTAAATCACTAATAAAATATATAAAAAATATTCTCTAGAGCTTTGGGGACAGTGTGCTCAAAATTGGCCTGGCTTTATAATGAAGGTATCTCATCCTCTCTGATTATATTATTTAAAACAAAGATATAGTATTTCATTGTGTCTCCTTTTGGCTGACTTAATTCATTCCTTATTATGGACATTTACACTATTATCTTTTGTTTTTGATACTAGAGGTGCCCCATAAGTGCACACAGCATTATTATTTATCTTAGGATAGATGTCTATAGTTTTAATAATTATTAGTACATAGAAGAGGATATGTTTAACTTTAGTAGATATAGAAAAGTAATTGTATAGAAATATGGCATAATTTTATATGTCATTATACTATAGATAAAAGGTCCCCATTCTATTTACCTATGATAAGCATCACAATTCTATAGTTTTATTTGTCTGCTGTGACCATGAATATTTAATTACTTTGTCTTTATTCATAATTAAAATATACTATTAAAATTTATTAATTCTTGGTATGTCGTGTGTGTGTGTTTAGTACAATTTTGACTTCTTACTCCTCAATGAATTGTTATTGGGAATTTTTCTACAGATGTTTCATGTATTATAACATAGGTTGTTGGTATTGCAATATTTTTGATACAAAATCCATATCTAATCTTGTTCGTGACAATCTTCTTATTATTAATCTACACAATGCTTGACCAAGACTTAACACTCAGCAAATACACTTCAGCAGAACAGAGGAATGTACACCATAGAGATATAAAAATAAGGATGCTTGCTTAATATGTAGCTTTTTTTGGCATTAACATGATGTCTATTATCAACCTCCTTGTCCTATTGACCCTTAACAGTGTATCTTGTTCTGTCTTTATACAAAGAGTATTTTATATTATTAAACTTCAGTCATTCCTTCGTGTATGTCTCTCAGGTTATATAAGGATTCTTCGTGATGTAGTGATGTAGGTACTACTTCATGGTAGATAGGAAATAATGGCTTTTCAAGAGATGATCTTCAGTAATTAAATTCTGAGTTTGTTGTATATCCCAGATTTTTCCTAGCAAATATTTCACTATTTTTATAGATGCTTTTTAAAAATTTTATTATTTATTGGGTAGAGACCAAAAAAAAAAATCAAGAGGGGAGGAGGAGATAGGAAGAAAGACAGAAACCTACAGCCCTGTTTCACTCCTTATGAAAATTCCCCCCTGCATGTGGGAACCAAAGTCTTGGCACTGAAATATATGCTTTCAACCATGTGTACCACTACCAGGAACTTGATTTGATTATTAAATGAGATACTCATTTTTTATAGCTAGAATTTGGCTCATCATTTATGGGTTCCTTCAATTATTTTGATATTGTTTCATTCAAATAAGAACATCCCCTTTATACAGAGAATTTTTTTTCAAAAGTTAATTTAACCTGGACAAAGTAAATTAACAATATTCTATATATAATTTTATTTTCTGAATCCATAAAGAAAAATAAAATATAAACAAATGTTAGGGGATAATTTCAAGTAGTCATTAAGGGTAATCTTAACTTCTTTCAAATACTCCTAGAAAAAGTATGGATTATTTAGGGGTTTGGCAGTAGTGTAGTGGATTAAGCGCACATTGCACAAAGCGCAAGGATCAGAGTAAGGATCCCAGTTCCAGCCCCCAGCTTCCCATCTGTAAGGAGTCACTTCACAGGCAGTGAAGCAGTTCTGCAGGTGTCTATCTTCCTCTCCTCCTCTCTGTCTTCCCCTCCTCTCTCAATTTCTCTCTGTCCTGTCCAACAACAACAACAGCTTACAACAGCAATAACAACCACAACAAGGGTAACAAAATGGGAAAAATAGCCTCCAGGAGCATAGTGCTTGCACTGAGCCCCAGTGATAACTCCGGAGGCAAAAAAAAAAAAAAAAAGAAGAAGGAGAAGGAGAAGGAGAAGGAGAAGGAGAAGGAGAAGGAGAAGGAGAAGGAGAAGGAGAAGGAGAAGAAGAAGAAGAAGAAGAAGAAGAAGAAGAAGAAGAAGAAGAAGAAGAAGAAGAAGAAGAAGAAGAAGAAAAAGAGAGAAGAAAAGAAAGAAAAAGTATGAATTATCAGACTAGAGAACTGAATCATTTTGGACTGATAAAAATATCTATGTGTCTTATATCTGATATGTAGAATTTAATAACGACCCTACACTGTCATTTGTCAAAATCTAGCTGAACACTGAATCTCCCAGAGGTGGTGGGATAAGTAGGAAACTGGGTATCTAGACACTGTCTTTAATATTGTCTTGTGAAGAACAGTAGTTTATGTACTTTGCTACCATGTATCCCAAGGATTAACCTAGCTTCCTAAGTCTAATTTTGCCTTGTTTAGGGGCTTGATCATTTTGAAACCTAAGTCAAGAAATACCAAACAGGAAACCAAGAATTTAAAGCTTGACTTCTCAATAAGAACAAGAGATTGTAACATGTGAGGTGGGAAAATACATGATTAGAGGCTCATCCAGCTTTGGTGCACTGAGTAACAGTAGATGTCAGGACCCATGGGTAAGCTGCCTGACTGAATGAGGTCAGAACTGAAATGATATCTTGATGTTCCTACCAAGAACTCTCTTTTTTTTTCTCAATCTGTCTCAGATTTAGCATACTTTAACCTAACAATTGAAGAAAAAGTGTATTAATTTTTTCCTATTTGAACCCAAATGCAATATGATACTATAAAATACTTCAGACCAAATACCATACTAATCAAACATTTTTAAAATGCTGGCTCCCAGCAGAGAAAGTCACTGAATTTGAGTAATTATTAATCATAAGCATCCCAACAAATTAAGTTCATGGGTCAAGGTTCATTTTGGGCAGCAACTTGGGAGAAAACCTGAGATAATTCCAAATATCAAGAAAGTAAAGGATTCATTAGAAATCAATGAAGAAGGAAATCACATGAAATAATAGATTCATGTAAACTCTAGGAGGATAGAGTTGGGAAGAGTATTGTCATTTATTTTTGGAAGTCAGGACACATGGCTATTGTCTGACATTGGCCTCTGGTCTTGCCACATCTAATTTACATGTTGTCATCCGAATTTTGGCAAGATATTTTTCCAAGCTTATATTAAGGTATAAGCAGAGGCAGTGGGAAAACCTGAAGTCACAGTATATTTATAATTTAAAGCAGATCTATGTATTATGCAAAGTGGTTCTGTTCTTTCCAAACCAAAGATGATCAGTGACAACAGAAGACTTCCCTGTGGTTCTTCTGGAGAACAGAAAAGAGAAACATTTAGGGCAGCTGACAGAGGAGAATGCAAGCTCCATCATCAAGCTTTTGCCATATATGTTCTTGCCTTTCCATCCTCTTTCTGGTAGGAAAGCAGAGAAGAGGTGAACCCTGAGGTCAAAAATGGCACTTTTTTTTTTTTAAATCTTCAGTTGTATTTTAGATACCAGATGTTGTGTTTATATTATTTGACGCTCCTGGAATTTGGCTCACATAGATTTTTAAACTATTGCAAAGGAGTGTGGATAGCATGAACATGCTCTTTTTGGGAAAATATTGGAAGTTGAAAAGGGAAAAAATAGATCTCAGAAAATCAAAATGTCAATAGGAAGGGGAAGGACTTAGGGTGGGCAATTAAGTGTGGTTAAAGAACACTTATCCAAGTTCTTATGCATCTTGTTAATTTTTTATTACACAGCTGTAAAGGCTGGCATGATTGATTTCAAAGGTCTAGGTTAGAAAGATCCTCCCTCCACACTATTAAAGGTTCGTGTTATACTTGCCTCATGATTCCAAGTGCAGGTTTTGGCTGTTATTTTCTAGGAGGAAATCCAGGGAGCTTGGAGAAACTTTATCAGTCATATATAAGATTAAGTTCACTGAAAAAGAGAGGAAAGAATGCCAGTCTCTGATGACCTCTGACCATCAGGTGATTAACATTTAGAAAAATGAATTGTGCATTTGTTTTTGTGCATATCCCTGTAACTGTTGGCCCTGCCATACTGAACCCTGAGAATCTATAGCCTCCAGGGTTCTCATTCAGCACAGAGAGATTTTTTAAAAAAATATTTATTTCCTTTTGTTGCCATTGATGTTTTATTGTTGTTATTACTGTTGTTGTTATTGATGTCGTCGTTGTTGGATAGGACAGAGAGAAATGGAGAGAAGAGGGGAAGACAGAGAGGGTAGAGAAAGATAAACACCTGCAGACCTGCTTCACCGCCTGTGAAGCAACTCCCCTGCAGGTGGGGAGCCAGAGGCTCGAACCTGGATCCTTACACCAGTCTTTGCGCTTTGCGCCACATGTGCTTAACCTGCTGCGCTACCACCCGACTCCACAGAGAGATTTTTATCTCAGACATGCAGCTTGGTGCTCTAACAGAGTTACCACTTAGGCTCCATTTTCCTTTGAATGTCAGTTTAATAAGGGAAGAAAAATTACAAAAACTCAAAACTGGGACTAATATGAGGCTTATTAGAAAGTCATGTTATTTCAGACCTACATAAAATAAAAATAAAGAGAGTCTGGGTGGTGGTACATCTAATTGAGCACACACACTACAGTGCACAAGGACCTAGATTCAAGCACAAATCCCAAGGTTCAAGCACCAGTGTCTACCTGTGGAGTCAGGATTATAGGATTGGCAAGAGAAGGCACTTCAAAAGCAATGAAAGAGGGCCAGGCAGTAGTGCAGTGGGTTAAGTGCACATGGTTCAAAGTACAAACACTGCTCAAGGATCCCAGTTTGAGCCCCCTCCCCACCTGCAAAGGGGGTCGCTTCACAGATGGTGAAGCAGGTCTGCAAGTGTCTTTCTCTCCCCCTCTCTGTTTTTCCCTCCTCTCTCAATTTCTTTCTGTCCTATACAACAGCAACTACAACAATAACAATAATAATAACAAAAATAATGATAAACATCAAGGGCAGCAAAAGGGAAAAAAATAGCCTCCAAAGAGCAGTGGATCCATAGTGCAGGCACCAATCCCAGCGATAATCCTGGCACGGGGGGGGGGGGTGCAGTGAAATAGTACTTTAGAAGTCTCTTTCTTCCCTTCTCAATTGTTTCTATCCTAAACAAATAAATAATATTTTTATAAAAATAAAATATAGAGTCAGGAAAATAAGCAATACCCAAAGAAAACTAAGGACATAAACAGCAGAACTCAGGTTAACGAATGTTTAGGGCTGGGGTTGTGGAGAGGAGAGGATGGTTCAGTGGACTTCGGTGAAGGGATAATTGTGATTTGGTGGGGCTGGTAGTGAGGTAATACATTTTGAGGAAGTGAAAAAAATGGACTTCTGAACACAGGCTTATGAACCAAGTTTACCCCCAAAATAAAAACTGTTGTTGAATTTAACGTAAAATAAGAAAAACAAAGAGAAAGACACCATTCATATTAAGAGCAGTGTTAGATTTGGGGAGACACAGCACATCTTCTGACTACATGGGCCTCCTTCCTTACTCGACCTGGATTATCAGACCTTGCCATCTTGGTAACTGTTTTAGGTGATCACAGCTTCAAGGAACCCAGTGCTTTTCTTTATTCTAGATGCTGTGACTCTAAGAACTGACAGTATTTACCCAAAGTGTATTTAAAAAAATTGGTGCTAAGGCTCTGACCTTCTGCAGGTTCATGCATTTTTATCTGAGCCTGGACAGACATCTGAAACGAAACAGTTGCCTCTTTCGAAAATGTCATAAACCTCTCCTGTATTCTGTTACCAATCAAGCTATTTCCCTTTCTCTTTCTTAGAAGAGTTATTTGTATTCATTGCTCTTGTCTCTTCACACACTTCACCTCTTTAGTTTTCTTCAGTTCTTCTTCCTTTCCCATTACCTGACAAAAAACTGTTGTATGACCTCTAATCTTGCACATATTCATCTGAGAATTCTCTGCCGTCCTTGACACAGAGGGTTACACATCCTTGAAATCTTCCATTCCTTAGCTTTCACTTAGATTTTTTCTATAACTTCTAGTGGTCTTTCTTCCTATGCATGTGCCCAAATGTTGATATGACTTGGGTTTTCTTCTTGTCAGTCATTGACTGAGGGCAAGTATAAGTGTTGGTTAAACAGACTACTTGGAAGCAAATCTCAGTTTGGCTACCTACATTCTTTGGTAAGTTTTTAAGCTTCAGTTAAGAGTCAGTTTCCAGTAGAGGAGGAAAAGCAATAGCACCTGGCATTTTAGAGTCATCGTGAGAATTAAGGAAACAAATGCTTTTAAAGTGTTCACATAGTGTGCACCCCATTTATGTGAACTGCTTACTTTAATTTCTGCAAGAGCTTAATTTACCAGCTCTATACTCTTGAGTCTCAAATTATTTTTGTCACTCTAAACTCACCTTTAAATTCAGATCTACATCTCCATTTTATATATTTCTCTGAACACTGGAGGAACACACAAATCAGTATGTTCAAAGCTAAACTCGTTATCTACTGTCTAAAAACCAACTAATTTTTTCCAGCATTGCCCATCTGGATTAATGATACTACCATCCTCTGTGTTGTCATAATTAAGTTCTTGGAGTCTTTGTCTATTACTCCCTCTGTCTTACCATCCACAGTCAATTATTTTAAACTTTTAAAAAACATTCTTTAATCATTTTATTTATTGGGTAGAGACAGACAGAACTTAAGAAGGAAGGGGAAAGATAGAGAGAAAAGACAGAGAAACACCTGCAACTCTGCTTCACCACTCATGAACATTCCCCATATAGGTAGAGGAGACCAGGGACTCAAACTTGGTTCCTTATGCATTGTAACACATGAACTCAACCAGGTGTGCCACCACCTGCCCCCCCCATGAATTTTGAAACAATTTTTGACTATACATTATTCAAAGTAGTTTTTGAACCTTTTTAAAAAAATTTTTTTTGTCTCCAGGGTTATTGCTGGGGCTTGTCACTTCTCCTGAAGGCTATTTTTCCCCATTTTGTTGCCCTTGTTGTTTATCCTTGTTGTTGTTGTTATTATTATCATTGTTGTTATTGCTGTTGTTGTTATTGGATAGGACAGAGAGAAATGGAGAGAGGAGGACAAGACAGAGAGGGGGAGAGAAAGACAGACACCTGCAGACCTGTTTCACCACCTGTGAAGTGACTCCCCTGCAGGTGGAAAGCCGGGGGCTCAAATCGGGATCCTTAGCCAGCCCTTGCACTTTGTGCCATGTTCTCTTAACCTGCTGTGCTACCACCCAACCTTTTTTAATAATTCTTAATGTCAGATCTTTCATCTGGTCCTTCATCGTTTTGAGATCAGACACAAAAGGGCATGTTCAGGATGACATGTCCTGATAATCATCATTTCTCACTTATTCTAGTATAATAATTTCTTACTTCATTTTAGTATTTTAGTTCTTTTTACCAAATGATAAAAAAATGACCATATTTCATCCCTGTTCTTAAAAATCTGAGAAAATAAAACAGAGTAGGACCAGGTAGTGGCACAGCTATTTGAGCACATATGTTACAAAGCACAAGGACCTTAGTTTGAACACCTGGTCCCTACCTGCAGGGTAAAAGCTTTGCAAATGGTGAAGCAGTATCACAGGTGTCTCTCTATCTTCCCCTACCCTCATCATTTCTGACGGTCTCTATCTAATGATCAAATAAAGACAATACAAAATAAAATAAAGCAGAGCAAAATAGGGGCATTAGTGATAGTCTTCTAGGTAGAATATGTGCCTTATTAGGCAAAGGCCCAGGTTCGAACCCTAGTACCACACTGGAGTGCCTTGCGACCAAATAAAGTTCTGTCATCTGTCTGTCTGTCTATCTGTCATCTATCTATCTAATCTATCATCTTACTCTGTCCCCCTCCATGTGTCTTTTCTTCTCTTTTTTTATTTAAGAAAGGAGACATTAACAAAACCATAGGATAAGAGGGGGTACAGTTCCACACAATTCCCACCACCCAATCTCCATGTCCCATCCCCTCCCCTGATAGCTTTCCCATTCTCTGTACCTCTGGGAGTATGGACCCAGGGTCATTGTGGGTTACGGAAGGTGGAAGGTCTGACTTCTGTAATTGCTTCCCTGCTGAACATGGGCATTGACTGGTTGATCCGTACTCCCAGTCTGCCTCTCTCTTTCCCTAGTAGGGTGAGTCTCTGGGAAAGCAGAGCTCCAGGACATATTGGTGGGGTCATCTGTCCAGGGAAGTCTGGTCGGCATCATGCGGGCATCCGGAACCTGGTGGCTGAAAAGAGAGTTAACATACAAAGCCAAACAAATTGTTGAACAACCATGGATCTAAAGACCGGAACAGTGCAGATGAAGTGTTGGGGGGTATTCCCTGCAGGCTCTATGTGCCTTTTCTTTTTATTTTATTTTATTTTTAATTTTTTATTTAAGAAAGGATTAATGAACAAAAACATAAGGTAGGAGGGGTACAACTCCACACAATTCCCACCACCCAATCTCCATAACCCACCCCCTCCCCTGATAGCTTTCCCATTCTCTATCCCTCTGGGAGCATGGACCCAGGGTCATTGTGGGTTGCAGAAGGTAGAAGGTCTGGCTTCTGTAATTGCTTCCCCACTGAACATGGGCATTGACTGCTCGGTCCATACTCCCAGTCTGCCTCTATCTTTCCCTAGTAAGGTGTGTCTCTTGGGAAGCTGAGCTCCAGGACACATTGGTGGGGTCTTCAATCCAGGGAAGCCTGGCCAGCATCCTGATGGCATCTGGAACCTGGTGATTGAAAAGAGAGTTAACATACGAAGCCAAACAATTTGTTCAGCAATCATGGATCCCAAGCTTGGAATAGTGGAGAGGAAGTGTTAGGGAGGTACTCACTGCAAAGTCTAGTGTACTTCTGCTTTCAGGTATATATTTTGCAGTAGTTTATGGATACGTAAAGCAGAAACAAACCAATGGGACTACATCAAATTGAAAAGCTTCTGCACATCCAAAGAAACTATTAAACAAACAGAGAGACCCCTCACAGAATGGGAGAAGATCTTCACATGCCAGACATCAGACAAGAAACTAATCACCAAAATATATAAAGAGCTCAGCAAACTTAGCACCAAAAAAGCAGATGACCCCATCCAAAATGGGCAGAGGATATGAACAAAACATTCACTACAGAGGAGATCCAAAAGGCTAACAAACATATGAAAAACTGCTCTAGGTCACTGATTGTCAGAGAAATGCAAATTAAGACAACGCTAAGATACCACCTCACTCCTGTAAGAATGGCATACATCAAAAAGGACAGCAGCAACAAATGCTGGAGAGGATGTGGGGACAGAGGAACCCTTTTACATTGCTGGTGGGAATGTAAATTCTATGTGCCTTTTCTTATCTTAATGAAAAAAAATGGATGACTTAAGAAACTACATAGACCTCAAACAACAAGAACCAAAACGAAGTGAGAACAAAATATCTTTATGGGGACTCTGATATTGAAAGGTCATTGAAGTCATTCAAACATACTATCTTTCTTGCTCTAATAACTGCCTCTTAGCTGCTTTGGACTGACATTTACCACAATGATTGCAAAGATGTATTTTATTTAATTCCATTTGCGATTCAGGGTTATACATGTGATAGTGAGTGAGGGAGAAAGAAGTCAGGGTACCATTTCAGTACACATTTCAGCAGCTTTCATCAAAATGAGAACCTCAGGCACACAAAACACACATTTAACCAGCTCAGCTATCTCCCTTGTATTTACGATTTTTCATCTGAAGTATCTAAATCTTTAGTCCTGCGAAGGATTCTGTGATTTACAAATAAATCCATCTTTTTGTCAAGCACCTCTATTTCTCATCATTTCTTTCTTTTCTGTATTTGGTATAAATAACCTTAATAAGATTTAAGATCAACACAAATATGTTTTCTTTTATTGGGAAACGACCTGAAACTTCATCTCCCTCCCTACACCAATACCTAAAGCAGATTTCTATTTGTTGTTTTTTTCTTTAATTTTATTAGTGATTTAATATTGATTTATAAAATTACATGTTAATAGGGTTATAATTCCACACTATTCCCACCACCAGAGTTCTGAATAACCAATCCCTCCATTGCAAACCACAGCAGTTCTCTTAAGGCTGCAGACAAGGCTTAACTATCATCTCTACAACTATGTCTACATTTCTATATAATTGCCCCCTTTTTTTTCCATATTCAGTCCTTTCTCCCTCTCCAAGCCACATGTAACCCTATTACTATAACCAAATGACCCTCCCTTTTTCCTATTCTCTCTACTGGTTCTGATGGAGCTGGAGTTCAGAGTCCTCTTTTCTTCTTCCTCCTATCACTTCTCTCCCACTGGGAGTATGGATCAAAACTGTTTTGGGGGTTAGAAGGTAGGAGTTCTAGCTTCTGTAATTGCTTCTCCACCGGACATTGATTGGTGTTGGCAGTTTGATCCAAACCTCCAGTTGTTTCTATCTTTCTAGTGGGGTAAAATTCTGGAGAGGTGAGGTTCCAGGATGTATTAATGAGATCCTCTGCCACTGAAGTCAGGATGGAATCATGATAATGTCTGCAACTTGGTATCTAGAAGGTGGCAGAATATAAAGTGAGACAAAATGGTTAATGAACAGGAACCAAAAAAGTAGGAACAGAACATATGTGATTAGGGATTTTAAGGTGAAAGGGAGCTAGGAAGTCTATTTAAGCATGTTTCTGTGGGCCCATGACTATGGTAGTTTTTGCTTGTTTGATAGCTAACAGTAAGTTGGATAAGAATATTGTCTGAGAAAATGGTGTCAGAGTAGAGAAAAGGCTAGAAAGTTAGATTAGGGAATAGAGTAGATCCCAGTCTTGAAAAATATATATGAATGAAATAAACTACCTCAATCTACCTGAGCCAGAGACCATACATATCTTAGTATTTAACACAAAAGCCTGTGTAACCTCTAAGTCCCTGTTGGTCTGAGCTCACAGCTTATGTCACAGCTGGAAACACTGCAGACTGCACTCATTTCAGAACCAGTCTTCCTTGAGTGGCAGGGCAGGATATCCCAGCTTCCTTTTGGAGACTGGGGCAGTTCCTACCATCACTGCTTTATGGTGAGGACAAGGTCCTAGAAAGGCTTGCAAGAAGGCTTATGATGATACTCTTGATCTAAGTGACCAGTGGTGGTGGAGACAGGGATCCAGTAGAGTTCTAGGACCATCATATTTATGTGGGTTTCCAAGGATTCTCTGACTTGGGCCCCGGATGATGAGGTGTTGTGATATTAAACAAAAGAGTTATTAAATGAGCCTATTTCTTGCCCTTATCCAGATTTTGTAGTCCTTTCTTTATCTGAAAACCTTAGACTTTCTCCCTGTTATTTAAGCATTGAGTGTCATTTGTTGCACCTACCCAAAATTAGGTTTTGGGATCTGTCTTCTTTGGTCCTTTCTGCTAGGATTGCCTGGTTAATTTAGCCTATATCTAATGTAATAGAGAATTCTTTAGGCATTTCAACTAGGATTCCATGTTTATTAGCTCTAAGTCTAATCACCAAGGACTACTGGGCACTTTTACTTTTAGTTATATAATTGTCCCCTTGTTTATGGATGCCTGTACCCAGTACCCTAAACCCCAGTCTATATCTAGTATCTGTAACTTTGTCAGATGGTGTGCCATCTAATGTAGACATAAGTAGTCCTATGTGTTAGGAAAGATTTAACCAGGTTTGAGGAACTACAAAGTTGACAGCTCAGGCTTGGTATCTCTGGCTACAGTGCACAGTAAGAATTCAGTAGCAGCATAACGTGGGATGGCAACATTAGTAGTCATCTGGTTGAGGTCAACTGAGGTGGTATGGTGGTAAGGAATCAGAGAGAAGAAATATTAAGAAATAAGGTTTAACACCCACTTATGATAAAGGCCCTCAATTTTATTTTCTCTTTGTATATACACAGAAGTCGTATTAGTACAATGATAATATTCATTCCTTCTTTAGTAGCTATAAATTCTTGATCTCTTATTCTCTGCATCTGATGTGATACCTGGCTCATGTTAGCACTAAGTGAATGACTATTGATGACGTTTTTATGAGGTTCTTTCTTCTTGTTGTCAGCTTCCTTATAAGGCAGTCAAATCTGGTGCCTGTTCCTCATCCACCTAGACTTGACTGCCTATTTTTTTAAATTAATTAATTAATTAATTTAAGAAAGGAGACATTAACAAAATTGTAGGATGGGGGGTACAACTCCACACAATTCCCGCCACCCAATCTCCATATCCCATCCCCTCCCCAATAGCTTTCCCATTCTCTATCATGGACCCAGGGTCATTGTGGGTTGCAGAAGGTGGGAGGTCTGACTTCTGTAATTGCTTCCCTGCTGAACATGGGCATTGACTGGTCGATCATACTCCCAGTCTGCCTTTCTCTTTCCCTAGAAGGGTGAGTCTCTGGGGAAGCTGAAATCCAGGACGCATTGGTGGGGTCTTCAGTCCAGGGAAGCCTGGCCGGCATCCTGATGGCATCTGGAACCTGGTGGCTGAAAAGAGAGTTAACATACAAAGCCTAACAAATTGTTGACTGCCTATTTTCTGTGCTAGTAGTGAGTTCTCTCATCCCCTGGTAGTATGAGCATAATTGGTACTTCTCTGAGGACAAGCAATTTTCCTTACATACCATTTGAGAAAAACTAATTTAAATACTGGAAGATTTCCTGCTACACTAACTTAAAAAGTATTTACAATTATGCAATATATTTGATGGAATATAGGCATTTTACTTATAGAACAAATGACTGCATCCTCTTAGTATTATTTTGATCTAGTTTGTCTACTTTTGAATATTTCAAATATTTTTAGGCTGAAAAATCTTCCATTTATGCATTTTACACTATGTCATATGCAATTTGTCAAATGCATCCTTTTCAGTGTTCTGGCCTACATTTTGCTATTGAGGGCTATTTTGGGAGACTTTGTACACCATCTGCAACTATGAAATAAATCAGCTGATACTCAATTGGTTATATTAGTGAGGCACTATATTTTGACACAAATATGGAAATTGTTTCTCCCATTTCTCTGTTTTATTTAACAACTTATATCATGCATTCATACTTGAGGGAAAAAAATACTACAACAACAATTTACCCTAACACTGATCTTTGTGGCTTACTACTTTCAATATCAATACATCATATACTCGTTAAATGAAATATAGAAAGCACAAATGAAAATAGAAAGATAAAGAAGCTTGATTGAAGATCAGTTTTAAAAATACATAATACCTTGGGCAGGGTGGTAGCACAGCAAATTAAGCGCACATTGTGTGTAGTGCAAGGATGGGCCAAAGGATTTCTGTTCAGCCCTGGATCGCCACCTGCAGGAGGGCCACCCCACAAGCGGGTGAAGCAGATCTGAAGGGGTTTTTTTTTTCATTTATTTATTTATTTATTTCCTTTTGTTGCCCTTGTTTTTTTATTGTTGTTATTATTGTTGTTGTTATTGATTTCATCATTGTTGGATAGGACAGAAAGAAATGGAGAGAGGAGGGGAAGATAAGAGATGGGGAGAGAAAGATAGACACCTGCAGACCTGCTTCACTGCTTGTGAAGTGACTCCCCTGGAGGTGGGGAGCTGGGGGCTCGAACTGGGATCCTTACTCTGGTCCATGAGCTTGGTGCCATGTCCACTTAACCCACTGTGCTACCGCTCAACTCCCCATGTGTATTTTTTAAGGGGACACACACCATGGGCCAGGCAGTGGTGTACATAGTTAAGCACACATAGAACTATGCAGAAGGATCTGTGCAATGACCCAGGTTTGAGCCATGGCTTCCTACCTGCAACGGGGATGTTTCACAAGTGGTGAAGCAGGTCTTCAGGTGTGTATTTTTCTCTCCTTCTCTACCTACCCCTTTTCTTTCAAAAAAAAAAAAAGAAAAGAAAAGGAAAAAAGATGGTTGCCAGGAGCAGTGAATTCATAGTACAGGCACAAAGCCCCAACAATAACCCTGCAGTAACAATAACAACAACAAAGGTGTGTGAGGGTGGGAGAAGGGGGAATACAAATCCATAGCAGCAGTATAGTTAATTTTTTATTTGTTTAACCTCCTCGGTTCATCGAGATGATTTCAATTTTCTTTCTGGATGGTTTGTAGCTTCATATTTTAAATTTTTTAGCCTGCCATTCATTTGACTTGTGTACATTGTAAGAGGTATGAATTAAGATTCTTGCATTTGGTAGAGGTTCATAAGTTACCCAAATACCTTACAACCATTTTTACTAAAAAATTTTTCTTTTTTCTTGTATTGTCTTCATTTTTTTTTTTTTTTTTGCCTCCAGGATTATTGCTGTGGCTCAGTGCCTGCACCATGAATCCACTGCTCCTGGAGGCTACTTTTTCCCCTTTTGTTGCCCCTTGTTTTTATTGCTATGGTTATTATTGTTGTTGTTGTTGGATAGGACAGAGAGAAATGAAGAGATGAGGGGGAAAAAGGGGGGGATAGAAAGACACCTGCAGACCTGCTTTACCACTTGTGAAGCCACCCACTGCAGGTGGGGAGCCGGGGTCTCCAACTGGGATCCATATACTGGTCTTTGTGCTTTGCACCCTGTGCACTACCGTCTGACCCCCTTATCTTTGAATTTTGTCAAAATCAAATATTACTATTTATGTAAGTCTATATCTAGGCTGCTTTGTCTACATACAGTCTCAACTTTCAAATTGGTCCAATATGTCCTTGAAAATATATTCTCTTTAATATTACTCTATTATGTGCTGATTAAATTTCCTCTCTGATTTATTGCATTTTTTAAATTTTTGTCATTTTAATAGTTATTTATTAATGAGAAAGAGAATGGAAAAGGGAACCACAATATCACTCTGGTATGTACAATACCAGGTACCAAACTTTCAGCCCTATGCCCAAAGAATTGAACTTCTTATCCACTAAGCCACATTCTGGGCTACTATTGTTTGTTTTCTTTCTAATTCATTTGACCATATCTTTTAATTATCAAAGCAATTCCACCCTAGGGATCTCATCTGCTCTCTTTCCCTCTGGTAACAACCATTCTGTTGTTAGAAACTAAGAATTTGTTTCTAATTCCTTATATTCTACAAATGAGTGAAATTTTATATTACACTTATCTAATTCACTTGAATTATTTCACTTCTTCACCTCAAGAATCATTATAGTTGTTCCAATTGGAGTTTTTTTTAATATCTTACTATGGATTTTTAAAAATTTATTATAGGCTAGAGACAAAAGAAATTGGGAGAGGGTGAAGTAGAGAGGGAGAAAGATACCTGCAGCCCTTTTTCATCACTTTTGAAGTTTCCCTCCTGTAGGTGGGGACCAGGAGCTTAAACCTGGGTCTCTGCACACTGTAATGTATATGTTTAACCAGGTGCACCATCACCTGGCCCTTACTATGAATTTTTAGCACAACTTCTTTTTTTAAATTTTTAAATTTTTTAAATTTTTTATTTAAGAAAGGATTAATTAACAAAACCATAGGGTAGAAGGGGTACAATTCAACACAATTCCCACCATCCCATCTCCATTTCCCTCCCCCTCCCTTGATAGCTTTCCCATTCTCTATCCCTCTGGGAGCATGGACCCAGGGTCATTGTGGGTTGCAGAAGGTAGAAGGTCTGGCTTCTGTAATTGCTTCCCCACTGAACATGGGCGTTGACTGGTCGGTCCATACTCCCAGTCTGCCTCTCTCTTTCCCTAGTAGGGTGGGTCTCTGGGGAAGCGGAGCTCCAGGACACATTGGTGGGGTCTTCAGTCCAGGCACAACTTCTAATCACCCATTGATGAGTATTTAAGGTGTTAGAATTTTTTTTTTTAGATATTGGTGATATTAAATAGAGCTATAGAGCTGCAAATGAGCACAAGGTTGTATATATCTTTTCAAATTAATATTTTTATATCGTTTAGGATAATGCAAATAAATGGAGCTGTTGGGTAATACAAAAGTTCTGTTTTTTATATTTAGGAAGTTCCACAATATTTTCTGTAGTAGCCAGAATTACATCACCATTTATATCATCACTAAAAGTGCATGGGGGCTATCTTTTCTCCACATCCTCACCAATGCTTACAATTGCTTGTCTTTTATTTCTAATGTAGGGATATGGTATCACGCATATGTGATACCATAGCTATAGGTCAACAACTTCATCCTTTTAATTTCACAGATGGACATCAAGATGGAAAGGGAGAAATGTCACAGTACCCCATCACCATTAATGGAAAGTCCCCTGGTGCTCTGGTGTTATGATGTAGTGCCAGGGCTTGAACCCAGAACATTTAGCATAGGAAGGCACGCAGTCCACTATGTAAGTTATCTTCTGATTCTTTCTTATTTTGAAAATTCTACAAGTATGATTATTCTTCTTTGGAAAAATACTTACTCAGATCCTATCTTTCAACCTTTACAAATACAAGCAATTATTTCTGGGCTATCTATGCCAGTTCCTTTGATATAAGTTTCTGTTTTCTTATGCCAATGCCATACTATTTTCAGTTATAGGACTTTGTAAATAATTTGAAATGAGGACACAGAATGCCTCCAGTTTTGTTCTTATTCAGTGCTGATCTGACTAGTTGAGATCTTTGTGATTACACACAAATTTTGGGCTTATTTGCTCTACTTTGGGAAAAATTCCATTGAAATTATTACAGGGAGTATGTTAAATCTATTTATTGTTTTGAGCAGTATAGATATTTTAATAATGTTCATTCTAAGTTATGAACATAATATATTTTTCTATTTTTGTGTCTTTCTCAAGTTTTAATGATTATCTTAGGGGTTTCTTTATACAGATAATTTATTTTCATGGTTAAATTTATTTTAAGTATTTTATTATTTTTTGATGTATTTCTAAATGAGAATTTGTTCTTACTTTCTTTTTTTAGTACTGTGTTTCCAGTGTGTAGAAAAACAACACATTTTTGTATATTCAGTTTATACTCTGCAATGCCACTCTTTTAATAGTTCTAACAAATTATATCTCTGTGTATAGTCTTTAAGGTTTTCTTTATATAATGTTTTATGAAAATAGTCAAGTTTTTAGTTCTTTTTAAAACTTTTCAAAATTATTTACTTTATTTACTAAGAAAGAGAGAGGGAAGAGGATAGAGAGGGAGAAAGAAAAAGAGAAATACCTGCAGCACTGCTTCACCACTTCTGAGGCTTTCCCCCTACAGGTAGGAACTGGGGATTTGAACCCACTTCCTTGTGCAGGCCAACATTTCCACTTAACCAGTGCATTTAACCACTACCCAGCCTCCCTTTTACAAGTTCTGTACCTTCACTTTCATTTTCTTTTTCCCCATTTTTACTCTTCTTTTTAAAGCAGTCTGCATCTTATTCAGAACTCAGATGAAGATCTTTTCAGAGATTTGGGGAGTTGCTTAGGGTAGGTGTGTGACTGAGTTGAAGTGGACCTCTGCCATATGAGTGTGTGAGTGTGCCATTCCTAGTGTAAGAGTTCTTTTAGTATACAATGTTTAGGCAGGCAAGAGAGAACGCTGAGCTCGGTCACTGACTTGACTTTTGTAAATTAATTTCAAAGGTGAATTTCACTGGATCTTCTGAATATTCAACTTTTAGATAAGACCTATGACCTCAAAATTTGGGTCAAAGACAGGCATTGACAGTTTAGCAAGTTGCTAGCTTCATCTTAGTATCCCACTGGTAGACAAACTAATGCTTTGGTACTAGCTACATTTTTCTGGAAAAGCATAAATAAGATTTTTTTTAAGTCTAGGAAGTTCTTGGCAGAGTATCAGTGGGCAGTCAAAAGCCATGGCTGGACCTGTCTTCATTATACAGAGCATTCCAAAGCCTTCCTGCCAAACCTGGGCCAAATTCCTGCACAAGCATTACCCATAGGCACTGTGCCCTAGACAGACCCAATCCACAGAGCAGAAATGCTTCGTTTTCATTTCTGCAGAGGCAACAGCCTTTAAGATAATTAATAAATCATCAACACATTTGTGGTGTGAAAAATGAAATATTTATGCTCGCCAGAGTAATATTTCTGTCTTGCAGCCCCATGCTCTGTTGATGCCTGATGGAGGATGAAGTAAATACCAGCTGGTGTAGAATGAGTGGAATATAATTACTCTCTACAAAGTTAAGTGAATATTAAAACACAGAAGTCATAGGCACTTATCCATCCTCAATTTCAATGCCCACTAAATGGCATCCTGACCTGATGTTTGGTTTTTCTATTGCTTCCAGCAGGGATCTCAATCAAGGGCCTGGTTGTCTGCAATGTGGAAGCATTTGGGGCATAGGCTATTGAGCGTGGCAAAAAATTGACCATCTTTCCAGGAGCATGGGGATGTAACCCTGATGCCTGAGAAACAAAGTGATATTGTAAAAAGGATGTAGTTTTTATGCTAAAAGGTCTTAGTTTTATCTTCCACATCTGCAATTTACAAGCTTGTAACCTTGGTAAATGTCCTTTATTTCTCTGTAGTGATACATTTTATCTAAGATAACTAGTTATACTAATGCATTATGTGATTAGAGATCTGTGCTTCAAAAATTAATTGACAAAGTCTTGTTTTGTGACATGAAAGTACAGATGAAATGTGAGGAGAATGTTAAAGAGACTGGGCAGATATTAAGGTGATAATGGAAGAGTTGTAAAAGAAGTAACATATATGAAAGGCAAAATTGCAGGTGATTTGATGGATGAAGAAACAGGAGGGACTCATTTAAAGACACTAGTAATGAAATGAAAAAATCCATGGGCTGCTGGTGGATGGCTACTTCCACACTCCAGTATCCCACGTGGTAGGCTCTGATTGTAGCCAACCTTTATTATCTGCACCTGATAGACTCTAACCAATCAGCTTGTGCCACGCTTGAAACTGATAAAAGCTGGATATTTCAGTACAAGCTTGTGCAGGCCTGTAACCTGTTAACATAAAATAAACATAAATCCCTGCCCTTCATGTGGCCTCAGGTCTCGTTCTTTGGTTACTTTTGAGCTATATTATGGAATTTTTATTACAGTAACAGGAAAATGGATATGACTGTGACAGAGACTAACAAGTTCAGAAGACAGCCAAATTATATTCCTCCATGAGGATAATTTCTGGAACCATCCGTTCCACCCCAGTTCCATGGCTGCCAGTCCTTAGCAACATCGCCCCGCCAGATATTCGTCAGGATGCGGCATCATCTAAGTTTATTTCCCACGTCTACGCTCAACCGGACCTGCCAATATACGCAGATATCTTCGCCCACCCTGTTCAACGCTTGACGTCTCGTCACCCAATCTGGTCCCCTACGCCTACACTGAACTTCTCTGTTCCAGTCTCTTGGAAACAGAGCTGGCAGTCAGCTGAGGTAAAGAACAAACACCTCATCACAGACCCCTGCAAGCGACAACCCGGCTTTGACCTAGAACGTTATGATTGGGCCCTCCTCAATTGCTATCGAACAGGCCATGGCCGGTGCGCCGCTATGTTCCATCGCTGGGGAGCCAGAGACAATCTGAATTGCCCCTGCGGCTACAGACAGACTATGACCCACATAGTCAATGACTGCCAGCTCTCCAGAATCAAAGGAGGTCTCGAAACTTTACATCAGGCTCAACCTGACGCTGTTGACTGGCTACGGAAGAAGGGCAAACGCTAGAAGAAGAAGAAGAGGACAGCATGCTCAGTGAAAGATGTGATCTGCAATTAGGGTGGGATTGGGCAGTCTAAGATGAATACGTAAGTAGTATTATTTATCTGAAGTTGAAAAGTCTGTCTCCACTCTCTCTTCTCTTTCTCTTTCTCCTTCTTCTTCTGCTTCTTTCTCCTTCTCCTTCTCCTCCTCCTTCTTCTTCTTTCTTCTCTTTGTATTCCAGTATTTCTGATACATTCCTTAATTTTCCAGGTGTTTGAACTAACTCACCTGTTGCCTGGTTATCTTTTCCCCTTCCTAAAAAAGACTTGATACTCAAGGTAGTACAGATATCTTCTAAACACTAAGTGTTGGGCACAAAAGACTACTTGAGATCAAACTTAAGCTTTTGATTGTGAAAGACATAGTGTTATCAAGCATTCCCACCTTGGTCTCTCTGTCTTTGGACTTCTTCACATTTTAAGGCTTTGTTACTTTGAAGTTGTATTCAGTTCTAACAATCATTAGGGAGTAATGTAAAAAAAAATTAGTTGCTTATAAGTTCCCATTCCCCATGCAAAAGAAACAACTAGAGACAAAGGATTGACATACACCCAGATTTTCTTATATGCTTGTTCCACTTGCAAACATGTAAATGTTCACATATATCGTTGTAGTTCATTAATATTGCTTTCATCTATTTTTAGTCATGTGAACTGTCTGCTTGTGTGAAAATATGAATTGTAACTCTCCTATTTAAAACATTTGGGGTTTTCTTCTGTGAAATAGTGGCTTTTAAATGGGGACAATTTTACCCAGACCTACAGGCTGTCTTTTGGCAGTGTCCAAAAGCATGTTGTCATTTGTCAATGTCTGGAAATGTGTTTGGTTGTTACAACTGTGTTAAAGGGACTTCCATAATGGATAGAGAACAAAGATACTGTTAAATATCATACAATGCACAAGACATCCTCCTCCAATAAAGAATTATCCATGAGGTGGATGACTGCTTTGTCATGTGTACAAACTAGGTTCATATCTGGACTCCACTACACTGAAGGTAGATTTGGTGATTTTCTTTCTCTCAATTTCTTGCTTTCATTCTTCCATTCATTTAAACTTTCTTCTTTCTTTCTTTCGTTTTGTTTCTGTATTTCTCTTGCTGCTGAAAAAGTCAGCCCAGATTAGTTAGAATGCACACACACATTATCTAGTATGTACAGACTACCAAAGTTCAAACTAAAATGACAATACCGAGTGAGGTTAGAGAACTTGTTATAGAGTTTACTATAATATAATTGCACTATAATTTATTTAAATAGTCATTACTAATCAATATTTAGATTGTTTCTAATAATACTGTAAAGACTATCATTGTCCATGTGTCTTTGATATTACATATAAATAATTTTAATTATTTATCTATGAGGAAAAAGAGAGCCATAGCATCACCATGTCATGTGTTGTGGTTAATCAAACCCAGTACCTCAGGCATGAGAATCCAATGTCTTACCCACTGTGCCAGCTCCTGGATCACATGTATAAATATTTTTTTAACTTTGTCTTTTTATGCAATCACTTGGACAAAAATATGCAGCCACTTTACCAAAAAGAGGTTTGTTAATTTATACATCTGTCAGAAGTGCTATAGAAATTGTTTCCTAGAATCCTCACCAGTTTTAAATGTCATTAGTCTTTTTAATTTTTGTAGACTAATAAAATTATTTTTGTTTATTTTGCATCTTTGTCATGCATGTGACTAAGCATCATTTCATTTGCTAATTTACTTTATCTCCTTTTATGTAAAATGCTTTAGCTACACTTTTTGTCCTTTTCCTTTTGTATTATTGGGATTTTTTTTTTATCGATTTATAGGACTAATAGCTTTAAATGTTAAGACAAAGTTCTAACATTTATTGTTGCCTAAATATTTAATAAAGAAAAAATGAAGGTTATAAAATTTATAGGGGGTAGGATGGTGGTATACTCAGTAAAGTGCACACATTACCATGCCCAAGAACTAGGTTTGAGCTCCTGCTCCCCACTTGCTGGGGGGACACTTTGCTGGTGGTGAAGTAGGTCTGCAGGTGTATTTCTTTCCTCCTATATCCCTCTCCCCTCTTGACTTCTCTTTCTCCTGTCAAGTAAAATAGAAAGAAAGAAAGGGAAAAAAAAAAAAAAGGAAAACATGTCCACTTGAACTGGTAGATTCATAGTGCCAGCACTGAGCCCTGGCAATAACATTGGTGGTATAAGGGGGAAAAAAAGTTTGATAACATTATCCATTACTAAATAAAGCTGATTCATCTCACCATGTCCATGTATCATTAGATCATAGTCCTAATATTAACCCTAGGTCTTGGTATATAGGTCTGTCCCTTCCATCCAAAGTTGGCCACATGGCAGACAGCAGTGGAGAACATGTGCCCTTGGTGGAAGACAACCCCTAAAGAAGAGGTTGCCTTTGATTCACACACATATTTAATTTTTAAAAAATATTTATTTATTTATTCCCTTTTGTTGCCCTTGTTTGATTGTTGTTGTTATTGTTTTTGTGATTGATGTTGTCATTGTTGGATAGAACAGAGAGAAATGGAGGAGGGGAAGGTAGAGAGTGGGAGAGAAAGACAGTCACCTGCAGACCTGCTTCACTGCTTGTGAAGCGACTCCCCTGCAGGTGGGTAGCCGGGGGCTGGAACCCAGATCCTTTAGCAGATCCTTTAGCAGATCCTTGTGCTTTGTGCCACGTGGGCTTAACCGCTGCACTACCACCCAACTCCCATACATATTTTATTTATACTTCTGATATTCAACAAGATAACTCATCCTACACATCATGGGGGAAGATTTATAGGGGAAAGTATAGTTCTATCAATTGTTATCTTTAATCTGGAAAGAAGATACAGGGATTGATGTGATCTCCTTCTTGATATGCACATACCTTGAAGAGGGAGTTACATCTTTTATTTTTAGATGAGGTAACCTTTAAGGACAAAGACTGCTTCTTCTTCCATTATGGTTATCCAAAAAATAAAGAAGTGTTTGTTTCATAGTAGCTTTTGGTAAATATTACTTTGAAATTATTGGAATGATTGGAAGTAGATCAGTTTGGGAAATCAGTTTATAGTAATCATGAGTTATGACTATGATGTGTTTTGAGAGATGATAAGAAGGATTTTTCTCTTCCTAAAAGTTAAATACATACCATTATCAGTTATTAATTCACTTAACACCTAAAGATAGATCACAAGATTTAGTGTGAAAAATACTAATTCAATTTTTTATTTATAATTTTACTATGTGAAGCTAGTCAATTGTTTTACCTCTCTGTTCTCAATTTCATCATGTGCAAATTGGGTCTCATAAACTCCCCTTTTGTAGTGAAGAGTATTTGAATCAAAATATGTCAAAGTACACATCACCAAA
The DNA here is from genome assembly GCF_950295315.1 of Erinaceus europaeus. NCBI lineage: Eukaryota > Metazoa > Chordata > Mammalia > Eulipotyphla > Erinaceidae > Erinaceus > Erinaceus europaeus. The sequence goes on from NC_080162.1 coordinate 92,459,880, forward strand.
AGTCCTTCAATAAAATGGCTGTTGAATGAATGTCTTCTTTATTATAGGCAATCATGGCTCATTCCCCCTCCTATTCTCAGTGCTGTAAAACTTGCCAAAACATTTAGGCTGTGCTAACCTTGCAGTAATAAAGACAAACAGCAAGCTAATTTGGGGAACTTCCAATAGCAAAAAAAAAAAAAAAAAAAAAAGTCTATTACAAGTTGAAACTGGCATAAAAACTATATGACCACAATAACCCCTCTTTTTGTTTTGTGGTGAAAACCATATTTCTAGTTCTTGGCTTCTATTGTTTGCTTCCAGAAAAGACAATTTAAGTGCTGGTTGTTAGAGTCTGTCAATAAATTTCAGAAGTGAAACAAATCTTGCTCAACTGACTGACAGCTACAAATTAATTTTTCTTTCTTTAAACAACTAACCAGCCTAATGTTCCTGCAGCTGACAGGCCTCACTCTGTGTGCTCTCTTGACCCAGCTCAGCATGATCTGAGCGTCATCATGTAATACAAATTATTTTGCCTTCACTCAAGTTCTTAATGAAAAGACACTGAATTGTGTTATCAGACACCTGGGAAATAGGAAAATGCAGTTTAGAATTCTTCCTGTTGAGACATTATAGCTGGAAAGGTTCAACACTCACAAATTTTAACTGTAAAATGTTTTATTGTATTTAATCAGCAACATTTGACCAGTGCTTAGTATTACGTACTAGAGATTAAAAGAAAAATGCTACTCAATTCTTTTTATAAAGTTGATATAGGCTAAAGACCAAGAAATAAACCAAAAAAAAAAAAAGGCTTCTATAATGACTATCAGTTCTAAATATAGATGTGATAAACACTGAAAGTACAGTGATATTTTGTTTTTGTTGTCAAGATGCTTTTACTATTCTCTTCAAGTTGTCACTTGCAATTACTAGAGAGTTAATATCTTATTGGCAGAGGTTAGGATGTGAAGTCTCCACTGCCCCCCCAAATCTCTTCTTTATTGACATTGGTTTCTTTTAATTGAGGTATAACATAACAATCAGAATGTCCACATATACCCGTTGTATATCTCAACAAATTTTTGTCTTTGTAATTGTCTGTGAAGTTCACACCAATTAAGATATTAGGTAGGTAATTTTCATGTCCCTAGAAGACTTTGTATCCTTTCTTAGTTAACTCTATACTCCTCCAATGACATTGTGGGTAAGTTTTGTCTGTCTTCAAATTTTGTAAGAATCACTTCATGTGATATGTTCTTTCTTTCTTTGTAATTGTCTTCTTCAGTTTCTTCTCACAGCTCATTGTCAGTGAGATCCATCCAGAGGCAGTGTAAACTTAGTAACATTTTTTTTTATCAGCATGAAGTCTTCCAATAGGCAGTGGTGTTTTAAAGATGAATATAAATTTCTCTCAGTTGGCCTATCAAGTAGAGGCACAATGTATACTTAAGTGTGGTATATTTGGAGGGTATCTTTAACTACATTATGGGTATTTGGAGGCCATAAAGATTTGACTGAAAAATAAAAGAATGAGCTGTACTATGAAAGATGTAGAATATACTGTCAAGTGTTTGAGCTCTTCTTTTGTAGAAACTCTTCAAAGGTGTTTAAACTGTATAGTCAGCTCAAAATATTGATCACGTTATTCTTTTTTTTTTAAAGGGAATAAATAATTTTTTTAAAAGGAAGTTCTTTTTCTTCTTTTTTTTTTTTTAAGAAAGGAGACATTAACAAAACCATAGAATAAGAGGGGTATTGGGTTCCTTAGGATATATCCCCAGGAGGGGAATTGCAGGGTCATAGGGTAGGTCCATTTCTAGCCTTCTGAGAGTTCTCCAGACTGTTCTCCACAGAGGTTGGACCAATTGACATTCCCACCAGCAGTGCAGGAGGGTTCCTTTGACCCCACATCCTCTCCAGCATTTGCTGCTGTTACCTTTTCTGATGTGTGACATTCTCACAGGAGTGAAGTGATATCTCATTGTTGTCTTGATTTGCATTTCTCTGACAATCAGAGACTTGGAGCATTTTTTCATGTGTTTCTCGGCCTTTTGGATCTCTTCTGTGGTGAATATTCTGTCCAATTCCTCCCCCCATTTTTGGATGGGGTTATTTGTTGTCTTGTTGTTGAGTCTGGTAAGCTCTTTATATATGTTGGTTATTAAACTCTTATCTGATGTATGGCATGTAAAGATCTTCTCCCATTCTGTGAGGGGTCTCTTGATTTGGGTAGTGGTTTCTTTTGCTGTGAAGAAGCTTTTTAATTTGATGTAGTCCCATAGGTTTATACTTGCCTTAGTCTTCCTTGTAATTGGATTCGTTTCATTGAAAATGTCTTTAAAATTTATGCAGAAAAAAGTTCTTCCAATATTTTCCTCTAAGTATCTGATAGTTTCTGGTCTAACATCCAAGTCCTTGATCCACTTGGAATTTACTTTTGTATTTGGTGAAATACAGTGATTCAGCTTCATTCTTCTGCATGTTTCAACCCATTGTTTCCAACACCATTTGTTGAAGAGACTCTGCTTTCCCCATGTAATAGTCTGGGCCCCTTTGTCAAAGATTAGATGTCCATAGGTGTGGGGCCTCATTTCTGGGCTCTCAATTCTATTCCACTGGTCAGTGTATCTGTTCATGTTCCAGTACCAAGCAGTTTTGATGACAATGGCCCTATAATATAGTTTGAGATCTGGCAGTGTGATGCCTCCGGTTCTGTTCTTTTTTCTCAAGATTGTTTTGGCAATTCTAGGTCTTTTCTGGTTCCAGATAAACATTTGTAGCATTTGTTCTATTCTCCTAAAAAATGTGCTTGGGATCTTGATGGGGATAGCATTAAATTTGTAGATGGCTCTGGGTAATATATTCATTTTGATGATGTTAATTCTTCCAACCCATGAGCATGGAATATCTTTCCACTTCTTTGTGTCTTTTTCAATTTCTTTGAGTAGTGACTCATAATTTTCAGTATACAAGTCTTTCACTTCTTTGGTTAGGTTTATTCCTAGATATTTTATTGTTTTTGTTGCTATAGAAAAAGGAACTGATTTCTGGATTTCAATTTCTTCTAACTTAGTGTTTGCATAGAGGAATGCCACTGACTTTTGAATGTTAATTTTATAGCCTGACACATTACTGTATTGCCTGATGATTTCCAAAAGCTTCTTGCTAGATTCCTTAGGTTTTTCCATGTATACTATCATGTCATCTGCAAATAAGGAGAGTTTGACTTCTTCTCTTCCAATCTGTATTCCTTTAATTCCTTGCTCCTGCCTGATTGCTATGGCAAGAACTTCCAACACTATGTTGAATAGTAATGGTGATAGTGGGCAGCCCTGTCTAGTACTTGATCTGAGGGGAAATGCTTCCAGTTTTTCACCATTGAGTATGATGTTGGCTGTAGGTTTGCTATATATAGACTCCACTATCTTCAGGAATTTTCCATCTATTCCTATTTTTTGTAGTGTTTTGATCATAAAGGGATGTTGTATTTTGTCAAAGGCTTTCTCTGCATCTATTGATATTACCATGTGGTTTTTGGTCTTGCTTTTGTTGATGTGGTGGATCACATTGATTGATTTACGTATATTAAACCAACCTTGCATGCCTGGGATAAACCCCACTTGGTCATGATGAACAATCTTTTTGATATACTGCTGTATCCGGTTGGCTAGAATTTTGTTCAATATTTTCGCATCTATGTTCATCAGAGATATTGGTCTGTAGTTTTCTTTTTTGGTTGTGTCCCTGTCTGCTTTTGGTATCAGGGTGATGTTGGCTTCATAGAAGCTGGCAGGGAGTATTCCAGTGTCTTCAATCTTCTGGAAGACTTTTAAAAGTAGAGGTATTAGTTCTTCTTTGAAAGTTTTGTAGAATTCATTTGTAAAACCATCTGGTCCAGGACTTTTATTTTTGGGGAGATTTTTGATAACTGTTTCAATTTCATTAGCTGTGATGGGCCTGTTCATATTATCCACTTCCTCTTTACTTAGTTTTGGAAGTTGGTAGGTATCTAGGAAATCATACATTTCTTCCAGGTTCTCTAACTTGGTGGCATATAGTTGTTCATAGAAGCCTCGCATGATATGTTGAATTTCTGCAGTGTCTGTTGTGATATCTCCTCTTTCATTTACTATCCGATTTATTTGGGTCTTCTCCCTTTTTTGTTTTGTGAGTCTGGCTAAAGGTTTGTCGATTTTGTTTACTCTTTCGAAGAACCAACATTTACTTTCCATCCAAAAAGATCTGTGTACACATATGTTCTTGGCAGCACAATTTGTAATAGCCAAAACCTGGAATCAACCCAGGTGTCCAACAACAGATGAGTGGCTGAGCAAGTTGTGGTATATATACACAATGGAATACTACTCAGCTGTAAAAAATGGTGACTTCACCGTTTTCAGCCGATCTTGGATGGACCTTGAAAAAATCATGTTGAGTGAAATAAGTCAGAAACAGAAGGATGAATATGGGATGATCTCACTCTCAGGCCGAAGTTGAAAAACAAGATTAGAAAAGAAAACACAAGTCGAACCTGAAATGGAATTGGAGTATTACACCAAAGTAAAAGACTCTGGGGTGGGTGGGTGGGTGGGGAGAATACAGGTCCATGAAAAATGATGAATGAAATAGTGGGGGTTGTATTGCTAAATGGGAATCTGGGGAATGTTATGCATGTAAAAAAAAAAAAAAAAAAAAAGAAGTAGAAACGCAAAGCAGAAATTGACTGAGTTTGGAGTATGGCACCAAAGTAAGAAAGCAGAAGTATACTAGAGTTTGCAGTGAGTACCTCCCTAATACTTCCTCTCCACTTTTCCAACCTTTGGGTCCATGATTGCTCAACAATTTGTTTGGCTTTGTATGTTAACTCTCTTTTCAGTCACCAGGTTCCAGGTGTCATCAGGATGCCGGCCAGACTTCCCTGGATTGAAGACACCACCAATGTGTCCTGGAGCTCAGCTTCCCCAGAGACCAATCCTACTAGGGAAAGAGAGAGGCAGACTGGGAGTATGGACCGACCAGTCAACGCCCATGTTCAGCGAGGAAGCAATTACAGAAGCCAGACCTTCTACCTTCTGCAACCCTCAATGACCCTGGGTCCATGCTCCCAGAGGGATAGAGAATGGGAAAGCTATCGGGGGAGGGGGTGGGATATGGAGATTGGGCGGTGGGAATTGTGTGGAGTTGTACCCCTCCTACCCTATGGTTTTGTTAATTAATCCTTTCTTAAATAAAAAAAAATAATAAAAAAATAAATAAAAAAAAAAGAATAAGAGGGGTACAATTCCGCACAATTCCCATAACCCGATCTCCATATCCCATCCCCTCCCCCTGATAGCCTTCCCATTCTCTGTCTCTCTGGGAGCATGGATCCAGGGTTGTTGTGGGTTGCAGAGGGTGGAAGGTCTGGCTTCTGTAATTGCTTCCCCACTGAACATGGGGATTGACTGGTCGATCCATACTCCCAGTCTGCCTCTCTCTTTCCCTAGTAGGGTGGGTCTCTGAGGAAGCGGAGCTCCAGTACACATTGATGGGGTCATCTGTCCAGGGAAGTCTGGTCAGATCACGTTATTCTTATGAAAACATGGTAAGCCCTTAGAGAGAGGTGGTATCTAGCATCAGGGAACTTGATAGGTCATTATAATAGCATAGAGGAAATGATTTGGTTTAAGAGGAGAGAAATGAAGTCACCAGAAGATGATTAAAACATCCCCAATGATGGGTCTAATTTGGCAATGTGAGTGTTTTGCAGACACTTACCTTGGTGATATGAGAAACTGTACCCATGTACCAACAACTGTACTATGAACCATTAACCTCCCAATAAAAATAAATAAATAAAGGAAAATAAACATTTTGAAATGAACACAAAGAAGAGTAAAATGTAGCATGTGATGAAAGAAGAAACTGTCGCCCATTTTTTATGTTTATTTGAGGCTAGAATATGAGAATGAGTACAGCATACAAGCTCTGCTGAGAAGCCTTCTGATCTCTTATTCCCTCCACTTCTGCCATATGGATATTAGCTTTCCTATGAGCTTAGCTGGTAGAGCACATTGTAAAACTGAGGCCTCTGGCACTACATATGGCTGAGTGGTGTTCCAGTATTATTTTCATTCTCTCTCTCTCCCTCCTCTCCTTCCTTTTCTTACTTATTAGATAAATATTTTTAAAGAAAACATGAGGGGCCAGATGGTGGTACACCTAGTTGAGCTTACATGTTACGATGCTCAAGGACCCAGGTCCGAGCCAGTCCCCACCTGTAGGAGGAAAGCTTTGCAAGTGGTGAAGCAGGGCTGCAGGTATCTCTCTATCTCTCTCCCTCACTATCTGCCCCTCCCCTCTCAATTTCTGACTGTGTCCAACAAATAAATCTAATTAAAAAGAATAAAAAAAGAAAACATGAGACAGAGAAATATGTTTCCCTCCTAGGAACTATGCACCTTTAATTTTCATCTCTGTCTCAATTCCTATGCCCAGATTTTCTGTCATTTTGCCATTTCAAAGAATAGCATACCAGGGGTTTTTCTTCCAGCCCTGCAGTGGTGCCCTTTTTGAGAGAATAAGTCCCTGTAGTGTTGCCAAGAGCCAGTGACATTTGCCATGTTTGAAAAGGACTTATTCTGAAGAATGATTATTGATATTCTTTTTCACATCTAGATCATTCCTTTGATGTTGCTTTTTACTGGCCTGGGTGAGTGACCCTCAGCTGCTATCATAGCTCTTTGACACAGCAGTTCATCCCAAAAGAAAGCTGTGTTTTTCCAAGTGGCACTCACCCGGAGTTTGACCACTGGAAAAGTCACTGTTTCACTGAATATTTCATCATACAGGAAATTCCCCCAAGCTTTAGCAGGGTTGTTAAAAATATGTTTATAAATTTAAGCACGAGATGATGGAGAGAGGAATGAGAGGTATAAGTGTACTTCATTAGAATGAGTGGTAGCAATTGTGAGACTACATCACGGCTGTGGGCCAGCAGTTTTCAGAGGAAATTCATATTAGAAAAAGGGTTGTTGAAGGGTGTAGTAGACCAGGAGAAAATGATAATTGATCCCCATTAATATTGCTTACAAAATATTGATTTTCCAAGGAAAAATATTGAAAGAATTCATATGTATAGATATATCCCTACAACAGAATTCTCTGACTCCCAATTCATGAAGTCATTAAATCATATATTTTACGAATTTTAAAATCATAATTGTTATAAGTGAAACATCACATTAAAGGCAGTAATGGGGAGTCGGGCAGTAATGCTGCTGGTTAAGCTCATGTGGCACAAAGCACAAGGACCGGCATAAGGATCCCAGTTCAAGCCCCAGCCCCCCACCTGCAGTGGAGTCGCTTCACAGGCTGTGAAGCAGGTCTGCAGGTGTCTATCTTTCTCTCCCGCTCTCTGTCTTCCCCTCCTCTCTCCCTTTCTCTTTTTCCTATCTAACAACGACAACATCTTATTGATTCAACAACAATAACTACAACAATAATAAAAAACAACAAGGGCAACAAAAGGGAAAATAAATATATATATATATATATATATATATATATATATATATTTTAAAAGGCAGCAATGGTTTTATGAATCTAATAGAATGATGACAGGGATGCAAAGTTTACACAGGCTCCTGTGCTAAATACAAATAGATATGGGTTCTTGATCAGATTGATATGGGTTATAGTTAACAGTATTTACATACTTTTTCCATATTTGAGAGCTACTCTCTGCCCTGATCCAGATCTCTAGTCTTATTTCTAACTCTGACACAATCCTCCAAGACAATATTTTAGCTGCATGTTAGGTGTCCATCCCAGGCAAAAATTAGTAAAGTCATGTGCCCCTTTTCCTAGCTTCTTCCAACATGAAGATCCCAAATCTCATCTGCTATACTCTTACCTTTAGGTTCCTGATTATTAAATAGTTTGTTGGGTTTTATATCTTAACGCTTTTTCAGCCACAAAGTTGCAGAGGATACCATGATGCCAACCTGACTTCCCTGGGCAGATGACCTCACCAATGTGTCCTGGATGCCAACCTTCCCAGAACCTTGCCCCACTAGGGAAAGATAGAAACAGGCTGGGGGTATGGATCGACTTGTCAATGCCCATGTCCAGTGGGGAAGCAATTACAGAAGCCAGATCTCCCACCTTCTGCAACACATAAAGATCTCTGGTCCATACTCCCAGAGGGTTAAAGAATAAGGAAGCTTCCAATGGAAAGGACAGAGGATAGGATATAGAACTCTGATGATGAGAATTGTATGGAATTGCACCACTCTTATCCCATAATCTTGTTGATCATTATTAAATCACTAATAAAATTTAAGAAAGAATAATAAAAGGAATGAGATTTCAAATTGTAGCTACATTTTGCATATGTAAAAAGTACTATTTATTCACTATTGTTTATCCTTTGATAATCTTATAGCATTGGAAGGATACTGTATGACAGTGATCTTGTCAAACAAACAGAATGTTATCATATGCTCATGTAATTAATTCTTCATGAAATGGCAGTGTTAGCATTCCAAATGCAAATATACTATATAAGCATACTCATCTATAAGATTGTATGTAGATGAGTACTTCCCATGGGAAGGTAGTCTTAAACTGTGGGTAAAGTTTATACATTGGCATAAATTGCAATAAGTCATAAACTATAGTAAATAGTATAATAAGTAGAATGAAATACTTTACATTTTATTTCTGTTCTTACAGAAATACTTCCATTTCTGTAAGAACAGCTCTTTGAAATGACGTTGGTTGGCTTCTGTTTTAGATAAAATGCTTCCATTCTGTACTAGTAAATACTTTTACTGTTTCTTCAGCACTGTTTTTTTTTTTTAAGACTTTATGAAACTGACTTGGTACTAATTGGTTCAAATGTGTCCACAAATGACAGACATCCCTGTGACACTCCTTCTGTCTTCTTTGGATACATACTTTTCTTTTCTTTTTTTATTTATTTAAGAAAGGATAAATTAACAAAACCATAGGGTAGGAAGGGTACAACTCCAAACAATTCCCACCACCCAATCTCCATATCCCACCCCCTCCCCTCATAGCTTTCCCACTCTCTATCCCTCTGGGAGCATGGACTCAGTGTCATTGTGGGTTGTAGAAGGTGGAAGGTCTGGCTTCTGTAATTGCTTCCCCGCTGAACATGGGCATTGACTGGTCGGTCCATACTCCCAGTCTGCCTCTCTCTTTCCCTAGTAGGGTGGGTCTCTGGGGAAGCAGAGCTCCAGGACACATTGGTGGGGTCTTCAGTCTAGGGAAGCCTGGCCAGCATCCTGGTGGCATCTGGAACCTGGTGATTGAAAAGAGAGTTAACATACGAAGCCAAACAAATTGTTGAGCAATCATGGACCCAAAGCTTGGAATAGTGGAGAGGAAGTGTTGGGGGGGGGGGGGGGGGATACTCACTGCAAACTCTAGTGTACTTCTGCTTTCATGTATATATTTTGCAGTAGTTTACGGATACATGTGAACATATGCTCTCTCTCACAGAAACTGGTGTATATCTAGGTTTTGGGACGTTGTTAGAAAGTGAACCATCTGAGATGGAATTAGAGAATACTATGAAAGGAAAGGTCTCACCCGAGTAATGAAGCTGAAGGGTTGTCATTCCACACCTGAAGTCTCTGGACACAGTCTGACGTGAAGCATGTTGAGGTGGCAATCGTTGTGCTGGTTAGGTTGCGATCGGCAGATGCAATATTATTTGATATGGATTGGGAGAGGTATACGGGAAAGTGGGCCCTATACAACGGTTCCAGGACTGGGGGAAGTAGAGGCTCTATAGTGGAGATGTGAGGTTCCTGCTGTCTTAGGGTTCAAAAAGACAATCGATAGTAAATGGTATCATCACATTATTTGGTAATTGGGTTAACTTTGAAAAGTCCTTTTGTTAGGGTTTGCTGTACAGTACCCAGTATCTTGTATATAGCTGTGCTATTGGTTGCTGGATACATACTTTTCTTATGCCAATGTCACCAAAGACCCAGATGTTATTTCAGAAAAATAGCACCAGATGTTTATTCAGAGAATTAAGAAGCTACAGAGTAGTATGTTAACTATATGGTTGAGGTGCATAGATAATATTCTATGGTATAAGGACAGGATTAGTCACTCATGTAACTCTTATCAGGTATTATGATTTATAGTTTCCCTTTGAAAACTTATATTTTCAATTTATATCTAATACTAGAATAAAATACTTTCATTTGTATTTTATGTCAGACTACACATTATCTTTGCATGAATATTTAAGTGTTAAGATTTGAAGCTTAGTGCAATAGTATTCAAGTGTAAGTATATGTTATAAGGTCATGAAATAATTCTCTAGGATAACCTCTAAACTTATCCAAAGAGGTAACTGAGATAACTTAAAAGTATTAACATTGCTGCTACTACTATTATTAATAGCAGTGATTCTAAAGTTGGTAATCTTCACACAACTAACCAATTTGAACTTTTATTTAAAATTGACCCTAACATCAGTTTTAGAACCAAATGGTCCCTGTGATCAAATTAGGATCTATCTGGTTCTCCAAGATGTTGTCACATCTGCCAGTTATTTTCTTTCTTCTTTCTTTTTTTTCCTGCAGTAGGTTTAACAGTTTAATGGTCTCACATATTTTGCATTATTAGACATAAACCTTTCTTATCTGCCTTCTAGTGAAATAATTATTCCTTCTGTGTATTGAGGAAGAAATAGTGAACACACAAATGGTGATGCTATAGTTCCCAATTCTTATTTTTGGAGCAAGAAGTAAAGGAATCAGTACTTCATATAGTCCTACTTTGTAAGAAATTAGGACGTGCTCCTCACTAGTAATAGGTGATGTCTCTGAAACAGTTGCCATAATCCCAAGGAGTATGAAAGTGAAAATAAGCTTCCAAAATCATTACATAAAATGGAACAAATAGTTTCTATGATTAATTATGTCTAATATATAGATTAGAGACAAAACTGCAGTGTCATAGGATTTATATTCATGTTAAACCCATGCTGATGTTTCTACTTCTTGAATTACTTCAAGATCTCAAGAACCTTCAGGAAAGTATATGAATATCTGTTTTTTTTTTAAAAAGCATCTTTTAAGATCCAGGCAGTGGTGTACCTGGTTAAACATTCACATTATAGTTAACAAGGATCTGGGTTCAAGCCCCTGCCCTCAACCCCACCCTGCCTGCAGAAAGAAAGCTTTGCAAGTGGTGAAGCAGAACTGTAGGTTATCTCTCTGTCTCTCTCCCTCTCTGTCTCCCACTCCCCTTTCAATTTCTCTCTGTCTATAACCAATAATAAATAAATAATATCTTTTTAAAAATCATATTTGTTGAGGCCATGTGTACTTGATGTAATTATCACAGATTTTCAATGCCTTAATACTTTAGAAAAATATTCTTTGCTTGATATGAATGTTCCTGGTCAACAAGTGACTTCTCTCCAGATCAAGAAATCCAGATTTCCTCCAATCCGTAGCTTCCCCATCCTCCTGGATTTCAGTTACCTCTTGAGAGAGAAATAGCAATAGACCAGGAAATAGAGAATGAAGGCAGCACACACAAACAATAAGCAGTGGGTATGCTCATTAATCTTTGGTGAGGCAAAATTCAAGATATAATTCTGACTTGAGTATTTTCTTTTTAGCATAGAATTTATGGACAAGTTTCTATTCTTTGTTAGTTTTTGTTCTTGTAGCTTGTCTCAATGTGAAAAAAAATACATATGGTTGTCAGAAAAGTTGTGATGCATATATGTGATATATAATGCTAGGGAGCCATGAAGGTCCTTTTCCTATTATCTCCAACTGTATTGCTATGATGTAACCTTTGGGTCTCTCTTCTCTCAATTCATTGCTTCATAGTTTATTATCATATGAGCTCACTTAGCAATAAAAGCTCACTCCATCAGCATTTAACTTACATTTTTCCTTCAAAGCTCTCCAAATATTGTTTTCTTTAAGAGACCAGTGCTGCTTCTGGCACACAATAATTTCAAAAATGCTTTAATGAAAAAATGAAAGATTAAGAAATGGGGGGAGTGGAGTTAAGTATGTTATATAAAGGGTATCAGTTATATGGTGAAGACAATAATTGAAATTTTAGGGGACTAGGCTGTGATATAACTGGTAGGATACATATGCTACCATTCATAAAGATTGGGCTTTGAGTTCCTGGCTCCTAACCACAGGTGCAGCCATGCTTCGGGTAGCTCTTTCTCTTTCCCTCTCTATCCCCCATTTCTTCTCAGTATCTTTTGGTTTCTATCCAGTGGAATGTTTCCCTACACCTAAGGGCAACTAATTATTGTTTTTTTTTTTTTTTGGTCTGGGACTGTTTTATTCAGTAATTTTTCATGTCCAGGAAATAATAGAAATTACAGAAACAGATGGTGGCTAATCAGATGGTATACACACATGACCATGCCCAGAGACTTGGGTTTCCATCCCATTTCCACCTCTGCAAAAGGAAAGCTTCATAAATGTATTGGTGAAGCAGGTGTCTTTCCTTTCTGTTTCTTTTTCTCTATTTCTACCTGTCTTCCACCCTGTATTAAACAAACAAACAAGCAAAAAACTGTCTACTGGGAGTGGTGGAGTCAATTTACAGACACCAAGCCCCAGAAATAACAAGTAAAAGGAAATATTTGGGGTGTTGGACAGAATATGCAATGCAAAGGACACCTGTTTTTAAATATTTATTCCCTTTTGTTGTCCTTGTTGTTTTACTGTTGTAGTTATTACTGTTGTTGTTATTGCTGTCGTCGTTGTTGGATAGGACAGAGAGAAATGGAGAGAGGAGGGAAAGACAGAGAGGGAGAGCAAAAGATAGACACCTGCAGACTTGCTTCACCACCTGTGAAGTGACTCCCCTATAGATGGGGAGCCGGGGGCTCAAACCGGGATCCTTACGCTGGTCCTTGTGCTTTGCATCACCTGCATTTAACCAACTGCGCTACCACCTGACTCCCAGACACCTGCTTTTTAAGCAGGAATATTCATTAACAAGAATGTTAATAATAACCAATGAATTCAAATGACTGAATCATATTTTCAAGGAATATCTGACCACTATCTTGGAGAAGTTCAAAAGGAAACATGTTGGGCAGGGTTAGCATAATGGTTACACAAAGAGATTTTTCATGTCTTAAGCTTCAAAGTCCCAGGTTCAGCCCCCCACACTGGCTTAAACCAGAGCTCATCAATGTGCTCTGGTAAAAAAAAAAAAAAAAAGAGAGAGAGAGAGAGAGAGAGAGAGAGAGAGAGAAAGAGAGAAAGAAAGAAAAGAAAGAGAAAGAGAAAGAAAGAAAGAAAGAAAGAAAGAAAGAAAGAAAGAAAGAAAGAATAGAAAAAATTACCTACATTAGGGTTTCTCAAACTTGAGTGTACTTTAGCATTACCTAGAAGGGATAATCATGTTGCTGTGTCCCATATTAGACCTTATGATTCAGGACATTTAGACCATGGCCTGAAATTTTTTATTCTAACAACTTCTCAATAATGATAATTATATTTCTAGTCTTGAATCATATTAGAACCAAGGACAATAAATTTTTTACAAGCGGGGAGCAGAACATTAAATGAAGAAAGAAGAGCCTGTCTATTCAACAAATGATGTTGGGAAAATTGGGCTGAAAAGTGAAAATGAATGAAACTGCACCACCACATGTCACCATGCACAGGAGACAACTCCAGATAGATCAAAGACATGGACACTAGAGGAAAAATATATATATATAGTAGAACATACTTCAAGACCTATGTTTCACATGACTTCAAAGGCTCAAGTCCACCAGCAAGGAAAACAAAAATAAACCAACGGAATTCCTTTAAACTAAAAAGCTGCTGCTCAGTAAAGGGAATCAAAACCAAAATAGGAAGATACTCTACAAAATAGGAGAATGTCTTCGCATGCCATACATCAGAAAAAGGGCTAACGGCCAAAATACAAAAATAAACTCCGCAGCAGCAAAAACAAACAAATAGCTCCATTAAAAACTGATGAGAGGACAGGCACAGACTCTTTAACAAAGAAAAGACCCAAAAGCCATCAGACAAAAAAAAAAAAAAAAAAAAAAAAACACCTCAAAGTCACTGATTACCATTTAAATAATAAAAACAATGAGATACCATTTCACACTTGTGAGAATGTCATACACTAGAGAGGACTGTAACAATAAGTGTTGGAGAGGATGTGGGAGGAAAAAGGCACAGAAGACTACACTGCTGATGGGATTGCAAATTAGCCTATCCCTGTAGAACACAGTCTGGAGTCTTCTTAGAACACTAGAAATGAACATACACTATGACCAGCGATTTCTGTCCTGTGTATTTATCAAATAAAACACATATTCATTCTAGCTCTGTCCAAGATGGGTCAGAGAAGGTGGGTTCATTGTTCTTGATAGCTGCATAATATTCCATTGTGTATATATACCACAGCTTTCTCAGCCACTCATCTGTTGTTGGGCACCTGGGTTGCTTCCAGGTTTTAGCTATTATGAATTGTGCTGCTATGAGCATAGGAGTACACACCTCTTTTTGGTTGGGTGTTATGGAGTCCTTGGGGTATAATCCCAGGAAAGGAATTACTGGATCATATGGAAGGTCCATGTCTAGTCTTCTGAGTTTTCCAGACTGCTCTCCACAGAGGCTGTACCATTTTACATTCCCACCAGCAATGCAAAAGTGTTCCTCTGTCCCCACAACCTCTCCAGCATTTGTTGCTGCTGTCCTTTTTGATGTACGCCATTCTTACAGGAGTGAGGTGGTATCTTAGTGTTGTCTTAATTTACATTTCTCTGACAATCAGTGACCTAGAGCAATTTTTCATATGTTTGTTAGCCTTTTGGATCTCTTCTGAGGTGAATGTTTTGTTCATATCCTCTGCCCATTTTTAGATGGGATCATTTGCTTTTTTGGTGCTAAGTTTGCTGAGCTCTTTATATATTTTGGTGATTAGTTTCTTGTCTGATGTATGGTATATGAAGATCTTCTAGCATTCTGTGAGGGGTCTCTTTGTTTATTTAATAGTTTCTTTGGATGTGCAGAAGCTTTTCAATTTGATGTAGTCCCATTGGGTTGTTTCTGCTTTAGTGAGCTAAGTCAGAAAGATAAAGATGAGTATGGGATGATCCCACTCACCAACAGAAGTTGAGTAAGAAGATCTGAAAGGGAAACTAAAAGCAGGACCTGATCAAATTGTAAGTAGGGCACCAAAGTAAAAACCCTGTGGTGAGGGGTAGACATGCATCTTCCTGGGCCAGTGGGGGGTGGGAGTGGGTGGGAGGGATGGATCACAGTCTTTTGGTGGTGGGAATGGTGTTTATGTACACTTCTAATAAAATGTAGTCGTATAAATCACTAGTTAATTAATATGAGAGGGGGGAACTTAATTGTATGTTTTGAAGTTTTTAACACACAGACTGAGTCTTTTTAATATATAGGCTGTGTATTTCATATGCGGACTCTCTCAAAAGCCTAGACCAAGTAGATCAGAAGCAACCAATAGCACAGCTATATACAAGATACTGGGTACTATACAGCAAACCCTAACAAAAGGACTTTTCAAAGTTAACCCAATTACCAAATAATATGATGATAACATTAACTATCGATTGTCTTTTTGAACCCTAAGACAGCAGGAACCTCACATCTCCACTATAGAGCCTCTACTTCCCCCAGTCCTGGAACCTTTGGATAAGGCCCACTTTCCCATATGCCTCTCCCAATCCATATCAAATAATATTGCATCTGCCGATCGCAACCTAATCAGCACAACGATTGCCACCTCAACATGCTTCACTTCAGACTGTGTCCAGAGACTTCAGGTGTGGAATGACAACCCTTCAGCTTCATTACTTGGGTGAGACCTTTCCTTTCATAGTATTCTCTAATTCCATCCCAGGTGGTTCACTTTCTAACAAAGTCCCAAAACCTAGATATACACCAGTTTCTGTGAGAGAGAGCATATGTTCACACGTATCCGTAAACTACTGCAAAATATATACATGAAAGCAGAAGTACACTAGAGTTTGCAGTGAGTATTCCCCCCCACCCCCAACACTTCCTCTCCACTATTCCAAGCTTTGGGTCCACGATTGCTCAACAATTTGTTTGGCTTTGTATGTTAACTCTCTTTTCAGCCACCAGGTTCCAGATGCCATCAGGATGCTGGCCAGGCTTTCCTGGACTGAAGACCCCACCAATGTGTCCTGGAGCTCCGCTTCCCCAGAGACCCACCCTACTATGGAAAGAGAGAGGCAGACTGGGAGTATGGACCGACCCAGTCAATGCCCATGTTCAGCGGGGAAGCAATTACCGAAGCCAGACCTTTCATCTTCTGCAACCCACAATGATCCTGGGTCCATGCTCCCAGAGGGATAGAGAATAGGAAAGTTATCAGGGGAGGGGGTGGGATATGGAGATTGGGTGGTGGGAATTGTTTGGAGTTGTACCCCTCCTACCCTATGGTTTTGTAAATTTATCCTTTCTTGAATTAAAAAAAACACATATTCACAGTGCTCTTCCTATACTTATGCTCATAGTAGCATAATTTGTAATAGCTCAAAATTGAAAGCAACCCAGATGGCAAACAACTTATTAGTAGCTAAGAAAGTTGTGGCTTACCTACATAATGGAATACTACTCAGCTGTTGTAAATGATAAAGGAACCATCTTAAGTGTGATAAGAAGAAAAATGATAGATACTAGGTGATCTCATTTATAGGTGGGACTTAAGAAACAAAGACAGGAAGGAAAACACAAAGTGAAGCTAGACTGGGTGTGATTTATTGCACTAGGCAAAGAAATCAGAGGAAGAAGTGGATTTTTGAAGATGTTGGGTCCTGGTACATGATAGTGGAAATGAACTTAAATTGGTGGTGAAAGTGTTCCTCAGATACCCATTATGGGAAGATGAAAAACTATTTTCATGTGGGGCACACCTGGTTGAACACACATGTTACAAAGCACAAGGACCTATGTTCAAGCCCTCAGAAATGCAGAAGGAAAGCTTCATAAATGGTGAAGCAGTGTTGCAGGTGTCTCTCTCCCTGTCTTCTTCATTTTTGATTTCTAGATGTCTCTATTCAATAAATAAAAATAATAAAAACATTTAAAAAATAAATTGTATTCTTGTGTTAACAACATGTATTCATGTGTAATTGTAAGTCCAATTACAGTGTAATATCCCAAATTTAGAAGCAACCTTGATGCCCAATGACAGATGAATAACTAAGAAAGTGTGGAACACATATGCAATGGAGTATTATGCAGCTGTAAAAGACGATGAGTTCACCTTTGCAATATTGTAGCTAGAACTTGAAGGCATCATGTTGAGCAAGACAAGCCAGAAAGAGAAAGATTGATACCAAATTATCTCATTTGCAGGTTCAGTTTAAGCAAACACACACACACACACACACACACACACACACACACACACACACACACACACACACACACACTAAGGTATAACTTGGACAGGGAGTGGTGTATTGCACCAAAACAAAGGACTGGAAGGAAGGAAGGAAGGAAGGAAGGAAGGAAGGAAGGAAGGAAGGAAGGAAGGAAGGAAGGAAGGAAGGAAGGAGGGAGGGAGGAAAGGAGGGAGGGAGGGAGGAAGGAAGGAAGGAAAGACAGGAAAGGAGGGAGAGAGGGACAGGGTGAAGGAATACTGGGATCCTGGTGTGTATCCTAAACACCAGTCAAGGGGAGATGAGAGGCTGTGCATTGTAACATGTGTATTAAAGAGTATACTGTAAACAATTAACCTCTCCCAATAAAAAAATAAAGGAAGGAAAATGTTATATATTTTTTAGAGAAACTCAATAGGACTTTTATAGGAAATTCATTACATCTCTATGTAACTCAGCAAAACTCATTTTGATTTTGTTAACTCTTCCAATTCATGAACATTTATATTTGTCTCTTTCTATTTTCTTTAGTAGTAAGTCACAATTGTTTTGTGTGTGTACAAGTCTTTCACCAACTTTGTTAAGTTTATTCCTATGTAGGTAATGTTTTTGCTGTGATAGGAAATAGGAATTTTTCTTAACTTATTGTTCTGCTTTGCTATTTGTATAAACTAATGTCACTAATTTTTGGTATATTAATTTTGTAGCCTGCCTCCATTCTGTATTGTCCAACAACTTCTATGGTTTTTCCACTGTATTCTTTTGGATTTTTTATGCACAGAGTCATATTGTCTGAAAAAGGTAACAACTTTATTATCCATTTCCAACCTGAATCCCTTTTATTCTTTTATTTGGCCTAAATACTATATTAGGACATCCAAAGCTATACTGAATAATAATGATAATCATGGGCCTCCTTGTCATGTACCTGATTAAATAGGAAAAGCTTCTAATTCTCACTACTGAGTATGATACTTCTTGTTAGTTTGCTAATATAGATGTAACTAGATTGGGGAATTTACTGTCATTCTCCATTTTTAAGGCTTTGTTAATGAAAGGATGCTGAATCTTGTCAGAGATCTCTCTGAATCTATTACTGAAACAACCCTGTGATTTTTGTTAATGTGATGGATTATATTTGTCAATTTATGCCTATTGAGTCATCCTTGTATCCCTGGGGTCAATCCCATTTGGTAATGATGTACAATCTTCTTTGATAGATTGCTGTATCTGGTTTGCTAGAAATTTGTATCAGCCTGTAGTTTAACTTTTCCATTGCATCTTTGATTGTTTTTGGCATCAGTATGACATTGGCTTCATAGAAAATGCTAGGGTTTTCTGTGCCCTTGATATTTTTGGGGGGCGAGGGCTTGAAGAGTATAGGTAGCAAGGTAGCAGCTCTGCCATATTTTATAGCATTTATTTGTGAAAAATATCTGAACTTTTCATTTTTGGTGAAATCTTTTATTCCTGTCTCAATTTCTTTAATTGTAGTTGGTCTGTCCATGTTTTCTAGAGCTTCCTCAGGCCATGTTGGGATATTACTTTTAAGAAATTATTCACCTTTCAGGTTCTAGAGTTTGATAGCTCACAGAACTCTCAGATAATACTTGGGGTTTCTTCTCTATCTGTTGTAATTTCTCTTCCTTTCATTTACAATCTTGTTCATCTGAGTTTCCTCCTTTTCTTTTTTTTAGTGAGTCTGGACAAAGATTTATCAATTTGTCTTACCCTTTCTAAAAGTCAGCTTTTGGTTTAATAAATGTTTTATATTTTTGCTTATTTTGTTTACAGTGGCATTTATAGCTCATTTATGCTCTAACCTTTATTATTTTGTTTAGTCTGCTTTTGGGGGGATTAATTTGTCTTTTTCTTTTTCTAGATCCTCAAGGCATGAGGTAAGGTTTTTTATCTGAGCTTTTTTATTGCAAATGTTTACTTTATTCTGAAATTATTTATTATTACCAAATATGAAGTTTAGAGTTTATTGATAGAACTTAGTGGTCTAGCATTAGGTCTGTCCTTGAGATTATTTCATGTAGACTCAAGAAAAATATACATCCCACGTTCTTGAAATAAAGAACTCTGAGCATGTCTATTATGCCTGCCTTATCTATCTCTCCATTTATATCTTTTGCTTTTTTCTAATTTTCTGTCTACTAGGGAGATTTTGGTGTTCAAGTTGCCTGCTATTATTGATACAACATTTTTATTGATAAAATAGAACTAGTATCTCCCCAGTTTTCTTAGTAGATTCTTCATGTAGTTTGACAACTCTCCACTTGGTGCATAAATGTTGCTTATTATTCGGTCTTTATGATTGACTGATCCCTTGAACATTATTTAATCTTAATACTTATCTTTTTGTTACTTTAATTACCTTAGAGTCTATTGTGTCTGATATGAGTTTGATTATCCCTGCTTCATGCCATGGTCCATTGGCTTGCATGACTGCTTTCTATCATTTCACTTAGGATATATCTTTATCCTGCTGAGTTACGTGGGGCTTCTGTGGGCAACATATGATTGGGTTATACTTTCTTATCCACTTGTTTAACTCTGTTAAAAGCTAGTTCTGGCAAAACAAGATATTAATGTACTCAATCAGACTATAGACTCCTGGATGTGACATAGAGCAATAAAGATAGTAAGCCAATGTGTATATTCAAACCAGATAATACTGGAACATTCAATTTCCATGAAGTTGACTAACCATTAAAATTTGCTAAGATGATAATACTAAGATCCTGCTGAGTCCTCCCAGCAGGAAAGACATGTCTCCTTGTTTTAACACTGTAATTGAGAATTAGATTTTGGTGCTATTGGGAAGACGGCAGCTTTCTCTCTGCCTCCACCACGCCCTGTTAAGTTTAAAATAGTAGCAGAAGGTCTTCCTGTGTGTGGCAGGGTCAGTTACTCTTAATCAGTTTTGAGAAACAATTGAATTGCCATTGATGTTGAAACTGTCATGATATAAATTGCCTGAGTCTTATGAGTACGTGCAAGACACAATAATAAAATCACTTAGATTTTATTCCACTCATTCTTTGTATTAATAACATTTGAGCACTGGCAAAATTTTGAGTGCTTACTACTTGTCGGTCACTTCTATAGTTATCTGTAAGTGTGACAGAATTTTATAATAATCTTATTTGATTGAGGTTAAGGTAATCTCTTTATAAGAAGAGAAAGGAACAAATTTCGAGCTATTTACAATCTTGTGGTCATCAAACAATTAAGTAACAAATCTAATTTTTCCATCTTAAGAATTTAAGTGCCAAACTCTGGTACAGACAGTCTTGCCATTTAACTTCTCACACATACTTTTCACATATTTTCTTGATCCATAGGTTTTTATTTAATAGATACTGGGACAAACACTTAGATTGTAGCCATGCACCAAAAAACAAGGTCTCTCTCAAAATACTCCCTAGTGTGAATGATGGCAATGAAGTTAGGCTATTAAAATGCATTAGTTATAAGAAATAAAATGTGATGAAAAGTTTAAGATTTTGTTGAATGGAATTAGCAGAGAGTTAGAATATCAGTGGTCTGCCCAAAGAATAAGTACTTAATTTGGACCTAATCCTATGTAGACACTAATCACAATATAAAGATAAAGAACACGGTTGGGGAGACAACATAATGGTTCTGTAAAAGACTCCCATGCCTGTGGTTCTGAAGCCCCAGGCTCAACCACCACACCACTGAAGTCTTGAGCTGATAGACCTACTTTCTTCCCCCATAGTATCAGAAACATGTTCCTGGAAACATGTTATGGCACGGTGCATGATGTATGTTTCTTCCGTGTTCTTTCTGTTTATTTCCTGACCTCAACATTTAACAGTGCACTAGCTCTTAATAGCAAGGAATTTTACCTAAGACTATCCTGATTTATTCTCTCTTATAGAATATTAGGGAAAATAAGCTGCTAAAAGTCAGCAATAGAAAATCAATTAAGACATATTTTTCAGAACCACAAAATAAATATAATTTTTACATTATGAAGTATACTGTCAAATGACAAATAATTACAATATGATTAAGCACTTAAGAACTTAATGTTATAATCGAGACTTTATGTTTCTTTGAGATGTCATGTAAAATATAGCACCTTCCTAGGAAACACATGGCATTCTCTCATCTTCTTCCAGCCTCCCACCAAAATTGCAGTTTGGGAAGCCAAATTATGTCAAATGAATAGAAATTCACCAAAAATTAAGACACTAATTTCTGGTACTAAAGCTCTCTAAATAATTGCTCATTGCACATCTGCAAGACACTGTATTCAATAGTTTGCATGTAAAGTGCTTCACATACTTTATAATTGCTCCTACATCTCCACCATTACTTTGGTGTTTTCAAGTTATATCTGTGTTATCTGTATGAAAAAAATTTCATCTTTCTAATTTTTCTCTTTAGATTGTCTTTTTTTTCATTTACGACTTTTCTGTTGGTTTAAGCAGAGCTTTTAATTTCTTTTTTTCATTTTATTTTATTATTTATAAAAAGTAAACATTGACTAAACCATAGGATAAGAGGGGTACAACTACACACAATTCCCATCACCAGAACTCCATATCCCATCCCCTCCCCTGATAGCTCTCCTATTTTTTAACCCTCTGGGAGTCCAAGGGTTATTATGGGGTGCAGAAGGTGGGAGGTTTGGCTTCCATAATTGCTTCCCAGCTGAACATGGGCGTTGACAGGTCGATCCATACTCCCAGCCTGTCTATCTCTTTCCCTAGTGGGGCGGGGCTCTAGGGAAATGGAGCTCCAGGACACATTGGTGGGGTTGTCTGTCCAGGGAAGTCTGGTCAGCATCATGCTAGCATCTGGAACCAGAGTAATTAGGTGAAGAGTTGACATTCCATGCCTGACATCTCTGGACACTGAAGAGAAGCATGTTGAGGGGGTACTCCTTCTTTGATTAGGTAGGGGTCAGCAGATGCAATATCATTTGGTATGAATTGAGAGAAGCATGCAGGAAAGTGAGCCCCACCCTAAAGGTTCCAGGACTGGGGGAAATATAGGCTCTATAGAGGAAGCTGGAGGTTCCTGCTATCTTAGAGTTCAAGAGGAAACAGATAGTTATTTCTATAGTCACATTATTTGGCAATTGGGTTAACTTTGAAATATCTCTTTGTTAGGAATTGCTGTATCGTACACAACATCACCATGATTTATTTCCTTTGGCATTATTTGTATATAGCTGTGCAACCAGTTGCTTCTGTTCTCGCTGGTCTAAGTTGTAAGCGATTCAGCATATGAAAGACTCAGCCTATTTATTAAAAAGACTCAGTCTGTGCTTTAAAAAGCTTGAGACAATCACTTGCCCCTCTCATATTAATTGGTGATTTATATAACTACAAATTAATAGAAGTGTACATAAACACCATTCCCATTACCAAAAGACGGTGTCCCATCCCTCCCCCCTCCCCCCCCATGAAGCTGAACAAATACCCTCACACTCAACCCAGTGTTTTTACTTTAATGCCCTACTCCAATTCCAGTCAAATTTTTCTTCCCACTTCCGTCTCTGTTCTTCTGTCTCAATTTATGTTTAGGAGTGGCATCATTCCATGCTCATCTTTCTTTCTGACTTAGCTCACTTAACATAATTCCTTCAGTTTCATCCAAGATTGGTCAGAGAAGGTGGGTTCATTGTTGTTAATAGCTGTGTAGTATTCTATTATATATATGCCACAGCATTCTCAGCCACTCATCTGTTGTTGGGCACCTGGGTTGCTTCCAGGTTTTAGCTATTACGAATTCTGCTGCTATGAACGTAGGTGTACAAATACCTTTTTGGTTGGGTGTTATGGAGTTCTTGGGGTATATCCCCAGGAAAGGAATTACTGGGTCATATAGAAGGTCCATGTCTAGCCTTGTAAGAGTTCTCCAGACTGCTCTCCACAGAGGCTAGACCAATTTACATTCCCACTAGCAGTGCAAAAGGCTTCCTCTGTCCCCACAGCCTCTCCAGCATTTGTTGCTGCTGTCCTTTTTGATGTATGCCATTCTCACAGGGTTGAGGTAGTATCTCGATACTGTCTTTATTTGCATTTCCCTGATAATCAGCAACCTAGAGCAATTTTTCATATGTTTGTTAGCCTTTTGGATCTTCTCTGTAGTGAATGTTTTGTTCATATCCTCTGCCCATTTTTGGATGGGGTCATTTGCTTTTTTGTTGCTAAGATTGCTAAGCTCTGTGTATATTTTGGTTATTAGTCTCTTGTCTGATGTATGGCATGTGAAGATCTTCTCCCATTTCTGTGAGGGGTCTCTTTGTTTGTGTGATAGTTTCTTTGGCTGTGCAGAAGCTTTCCAATTTGATCTAGTCCCATTGTTTTGTTTCTGCTTTGGTCTTCCTTGCAATTGGGTTTGTTTCATAAAAGATGTCCTTGAGGTTTAGGTGGGAAAGTACTTCACCAGTGTTTTCCTCTAAGTATTTGATAGTTTCTGGTCTAACATCCAGATTCTTGATCCATTTGGAGTTGATTTTTGTTTTTGGTGAGGTAAGGTGCTTCAGTTTCATTTTTCTGCATGTTTCAACCCAGTTTTCCTACCTAGCACCATTTATTGAAGAGAGCTTCCTTTCTCCATTTAATCCTTTGGGCCCCCTTATCAAATATTAAATGCCCATAGGTCTGGGGGTTTAGTTCTGGGCTTTTAATTCTGTTCCACTGCTCTGTGTGACTATTTTTGTTCCGGTACCAGGCTGTTTTGTATATGATGGCCTTATACTATTATTTTAGTTATGGGAATGTTATGCCTCCATTTCTGTTTCTTTTCTTCAAGATTGTTTTGGCAATTCTAGGTGTTTTCTGATTCCAGATAAATGATTGTAGTTTCTGTTCTATTCTTAAAGAAGCTTTGTGAAACTACAGTGGGCATTATGTTAAATTTGTATATGCATCTATGGAGAATATTCATTTTGATGATATTCATGCTTCCAATCCATGAACATGGGATGTCTTTCCATTTCTTGGTATCAGTCTCTATTTCCTTGAATAGTGACTCATAGTTTTCAGTATACAAGTCTTTCACTTCTTTGGTCAGATTTATTCCCAGGTATATTATTGATTTGGTGGTGATTTCTGGATGTATTCTTCTTTGAATTTAATGTTTGCATAAAGAAATATCACTGATTTTTATACATTGATTTTGTAGCCTGACACCTTGCTCTATTGGTTAATAACTTCCAGTAGTTTTCTGCTGGATTCTTTACGTTTTTCTTTGTATACTATCATATCATTTGCAAATAGTGAGAGCTTGACTTCTTCCTTTCCAATCTGTATTCCTTTGATTTCATTCTCTTGCCTGATTGCTATGGAAAGTATTTCCAATACTATGTTGAAGAGTATTGGTGATAATGGACAGCCCTGTCTAGTCCCCGATCTGAAGGGGAATGCTTGAGTATGATGTTTGCTATATGTTTGATATATATGGACTCCACTATCTTGAGGAATTTCCCATCTATTCCCATTTTTTGTAGTGTTCTGAGCATGGATGGGTGTTGGATTTTATCAAAGGCTTTCTATGCATCTATTGAGATAATCATGTGGTTTTTGGTTTTGCTTTTATTGATGTGTTGAGTGACATTGATTGACTTACATATATTGAACCAGCCTTGTTCCTGGGATAAACCCCACTTGGTTGTGATGAATAATCTTTTTGATATGCTGTTGTATCCTGTTGGCCAGTATCTTGTTTAATATTTTGGCATCTATGTTCATCAGAGATAATGGTCTGTAGTTTTCCGTTTTGTGTGTGTGTATCCCTATCTGCTTTTGGTATCAGGGTGATGTTGGTTTCATAAAAGGTGGAAGGGAGTGTTCCTGTTTTCTTCGTTCTTGTGGAAGAGCTTTAGAAGTATAGGTATTAATTGTTTCCTGAAGGTTTTGTATAATTTATTTGTGAAGCCGTCTGGTCCAGGACATTTGTTGTTGGGAAGATTCTTAATAGCTCTTTTTATTTCTTTGTCTGTGATTGGTGCATTTAGGTTTTGTAGTTCTTCTTGGTTCAGTTTTGGAAGGGCATATATTTCTAGGAATTCTTCCATTTCTTCCGAATTCTCTAGCGTGGTGATGTATAATTCTTTGTAGAAATTTTGCATAATTTTATGATTTTATGGATTTCTGTCGTGTCAGTTGTGATATCTCCTCTATTGTTTAAAATTCTGTTTTTTTGGGATCTTCTCCCTTTTCTTTTCTTTTCTTTTTTTTTCAGTGAGTCTAGGTTTGTCAATCTTGTTTAATCTCTAAAAGAATCAACATTTGGCTTCATCGATCTTTTGTATAGTTCTCTTATTTTTTATGATGTTTATTTCTGCTCTTAGTTTTAGTGATTTCTGTCCTTCTGGTTGCTTTAGGATTTCTTCATTTCTCTTCCTCTAAATCCTTAAGACATCACTCTGCAGCTTTGACTGCTCCAGATTGGCTGTAGACAGCCTGAGCAATGACAGCCAATTGTAAACAGTCTCCAAAAAAAAAAAAAAAAAAAAAAAAAAACCTCCAAGTAGTCTTTCCCAGGCAGGGCTAAGGCCTTGATTGGTCAGATATTTTGTCACTCAAATAGAGCTCCAGCCACTGAGAGAGAGAGAGAGAGAGAGAGAGAGAGAGAGAGAGAGAGAGAGAGAGAGAAAGAGAGAGAGAGAGAGAGAGAAAAGGATTTGAATGACACCCCTGGTGAGTCATGAATCTTGGTAAAGAAAATAGCTCATTGGGAAGCCTGCTAGGAGTGGCTGTCCAGCCCCTGTGGGCTGGTTCTGGGGTGGGGGGGAGGGATGAGCTCAGAAATAATAAAAATTTCCTTTCTTTGTTTTGCTGGTCTCAGTTTGCCAACCCAACAGTGGGTTATAGGACTTCTCCTTAGTGTGACCGTGAGGATCCCTTGTTCACCCTCCTACTGACGTCCCAGTATCCTACCCTTATCCAGAGAATCCCAGGTTGCAAGCTGCTGCTTGTTGGAGCTCATGCCAGCTTCAGCTTCTAAGACCCCATCTTGGCTCCACCCCTGAGCTTTTATTTCCTTGGCATAACAGAAATTCATAGACATGAATGTTTTATGAATTATATATGTACCACACACAATGATTTCTTTTGAGATTTTTATAGGCTATTTAAAATTCAGTTGAGCTTGAGAGGGAGAGTTCACTCTATGAGAAAAATTATCACTATATTTATATCAAATGAATATTTGAATTTGAAATACAATTCTTCAGCCTATGCCATGATCATTTTAAAACTATCTCTCTGACCTTTTACTTTTCTTAGATTAAAAAATATCAGTAGTATCTGACTAATATAGGTTTGAGAGGATTAACTGAGATAACACAATGGAAAGCACAGTGTATATATCAAAGCATCATTCAAATTGAAGTTTCCCACTGTGATTACAAGATTTTCAATAGGGCATTGTGCATTTATCTGCCTGAAATAAACATAAATGTTGTCTTTAACATCTGACAGACATTCCAAATGTAAAACATACAAGATCTTAAGGACTAAGTCATTGCTTCACGACCTTTTCTTTTTGATCCTTAACTGAAAACATTAAAACAGAGAGGCCTGTTTAGTGTATGAACTGACCCATTCCTATAATGAACTTTATCCTCTCTAAACAGTAATTTGTAACAATCTATTTACTTATGTGCTACCTAATGCATCTTCTTATCTCCCTTGAGCTGCTCTTTATTTCAGGGTGCTACATATTTTAGGCTTCTTTGCCTGCTTGCTTTTTTTTAAATATAGGCTGTGTGATAAAAAATACAAAAATAAAAACTTGTATATCTCAAAATTGTTTATTTTGTTAGCTTCAGAGATTTTTAAACCTTCATTAGGAAATATTCTACTTTACATGAAAATTTGAATGTATGATAGTTAATACATTTATACATTTTATAGCATTAAAAAATGGAAGATTCTTGAATTCCAGAATTTGTTTCCACATCTAAGCTTAGGTATTTATATTTTGCTCCAAAGTGAAAAATGAGTTGTCCTCTTTTTCTCATTGACTGAAAGCCACCTTCTGCATATACTTAGGTTGCATGTGTACCTTGTTGATTGTTTCAATGTATATATATGTTTTTCTATATTTTTAACTGTTATCCGATAAACAAATTTGTAATTCATTTTGAGGTTTTGAAGATATTTAAATAAAGAACATGATTCATGATTAACTTTTACCAGCAAAACATTGTCAAAAATATTTTAAATCTATTGGCTCTAAGAATAAGCATTTGATCTTATAGACTAAAAGTATAACACTATAAGAATGCACTAAATGGGGAGTCGGGCAGTAGCACAGCGGGTTAAGTGCAGGTAGTCAGAGTGATAGCACAATGGTAGTTTTCAGTAGCAAACCTTGGTCTGTGTTTTGCTCTCCTGACCTAAGAATAGCAACAAGGACCACCTGAGAACAAAATAAGACTAGGACCACTCCAGGAACCCACCAAGTCACAGGTGAGTGCAAACACATGTGGCCCATGGACAAAGGGACTTAAGGAGAGATTCCTGGGGCTAAAAATCCATACCTACTCAGAAGCAGCTGGAACCGTCCAGATATCTGCCACCTCCGGTCTGAGTTTTATAAGTGGCAAACCTCTGATCCTAGTATATAATTCATGGGAGAGGTAGTCAATTTTTAATATTATAAATATTTTTATATATACACACATATATTATGCAGTTAATCTTTAAAGAAAAAATAAGTATTATAGTGTGTACATTTTAAACCTGTAAAGTCAATAATATTATGCAATTTAATTCTAATCTTCACAATTCCATCTCAACATATACTAATTGTTTTTAGTAAATTTTAGTTCTTCTGGACACTTAGGTTGCAACCAACTTTAGCTAGGTGATTTTTACAATGTGCCTCTAGCTCAACACTCTACCTACTTCACTGTTTAAAGAAAATGTTCTTAAAATTTGTAGTGAGAAAGATTCCCCTATGTTTTCCTATGAAAGTTTCTGTTGTGAGTAATGATCAAGTGCATTCAAAGTCTACCATATTTGTGCTGAAATACTCAAGCAATTTCTAACATAAATTTGGTTAAAAGTAAATATGAAGGAATATTTTCCCATTAAAATTCCAGAGACAAGTTAACTTGGAAATATCTTCTAAAAGTCTTGACTATATTGTGGAAGGTATTACAACTTCCCAAATATATGTGAGATTCTCTTTTTTACTTTGTTTTTTTCACAGACAATAATTATTTTTATTTCTGGTCTACTAGTGAATGAGTACTCTTATACTCCACACAAATAACAATATCTGTTATATCATGTATTTCTTTATGATAAAACATGACAAAATTTTAAGAAACTTTCTCCACAAAGAGGTAGTATTTACAAAAACAACTCAGCCAGATTTCTCTAGTTCAGTGGACAAGTGGCTTGTGTTTTCCAATGAGAGGTGCTATTATAGATATTCTATGCTGTACCTATCATAGTGTCTTAGAAAGAAGATTGAATTATTTTTGTTTAAAGATCACTGATTTGTGGAGTACTTGAAGTGAACTTGGTGGAGAAAAATGAAAATGATCTGAAAAAAGTTAACTCTGAACCAAACTCGAGGACTGGATAGACATTTTGGCAATCTTTTTTTATAAGAGAAACCATTGAAAAGAATATTGAATGATGTGAAGTGATAGGTCAGTTAAAGTGTTATAATTACTCAAAGTACCTTTTCATTTTTCTGGATTCATAGCTACTCTTTGTCTCATGGCTATACAACTTCTGATCAGTGGACTATTATCTAGCTAAAATAAGCTAAGCAGAAATGATAGATGACACTAATAATCAACATTCTCATTTTGTATCTAACATGATCTAGAGAAAATTTTTTAACAGATTTGAGTCATTAAGCATTTTGCTATGACAGCTAACACAATTAATTAATATGCTAGGTAATTTCATGAGAGCGGTCTTTTATCTCACTATCCAGTAATGTATATTTTACTTTTAAGCCTATTGACTACATTTATAAATTAAATGTGTATTTTTTAATTTCCAGGAGCATTATTTCTCAAACATTCACATTCGTCATAAATTGCAACCTGTTTTATATATACTTTATTTATTTTTACTGCCAACAGTGTTACCTTGGTCTGGACACTGAATCCAGTGCTCCCAGCAGCAATTTTTTCCTTTTTTTTTTTCTTTCTAATTTTTATTACATAGGACAAAAGAACTTGAAAGGAGGTAGGGAAATAGAGAGGAGAGAAAGACACCTACAGACCTGCCTCAATGCTAGTAAATTGGACCCCCTACATATGGGGATCAGGGGTTCGAACCTGGGTACTTATGCTTGGAAATATATGTGCTTAACTGGGTACACCACCACCCAGCTGCCTATATACATTATTTTTTAAAGAACTCTTTAACTATTGTAAGTAAAGTCTTCATAGTTTACATCTTATAATTACTAATAATTGCCAAAAACCCTTCGAGATATAGTTCTCTTGATGGTTGTTTCAGCTCATAATAGGCTTCTTTTTTTCTGCATTAGCTCACTTGCTCAGACATTTATTGTAACAAAGTTGTGAAAGCTACCTCACTTTTTTTTTTCTCTTTCTTTCCTTCTTTCTTTTTTATTTTTTTCCTTTTTTGCTCAAAAGTAGGATCAAAAACTTGAAACCAACTGAAATTAATCCCAAGAAATTGTAATGTGCCCCTAGTATACATATACCTTCTTATCTGTATATGGACAGTTATGACCTCTTAATAAAAGATTATTTTCATTTTTCCACCAAGATGATCAAGGTAATCAGAAGTTTCTTCTCTATGTTTGTGAAAATAGATACCTGGGAGTCTGACGGTAGCGCTGCGGGTTAAGCACAGGAGGCGCAAAGTGCAAGGACAGGCATAAGGATCCCAGTTGGAGCCCCTGGCTCCCCATCTGCAGGGGAGTCGCTTCACAGGTTGTGAAGTAGGTCTGCAGGTGTCTTTCTTTCCCCCTCTCTGTCTTCCCCTCCTCTCTCCTTTTCTCTCTGTCCTATCCAATAACGACGAAATCAATAACAACAACAATAATAACTACAACAATAAACCAACAAGGACAAAAAATGAAATAAATATTTTAAAAAAGTAGATACCTTTCTCAAAAGGCTGATATTCCTATTATTTACATGATAATTCAGCCAAACTTCCACCTATACTCATCTAAGAGATTTTCTCCTAAAAATATTGAGAGTGTGACTGAATAAAAACTTACATTCACTATAACTTGAAAATGTCTTTGGGATAGCCAGGTCTACATGCTAACTCATAATCCTTATATAAGTTTCTTTCAAGATAGAAAATTATGAAGTTTCTCTAATATATTGGAAATTTAAATAAGCAAGTAAAAGAAACTCTATTGCATTTTGTTATCTCTATGTGGTTTTAAATAGGAGTTTTTCAAAAATATATAAGTAAAACACTTATATATGCATGCTATTTTCATTAAGTTAAAATGGATTATTTTTCTTGATCTGAGTTTTTTCCAAGCTATTTTTTATTACCAATAATAGTGCTTTACAAATTGTAAGATCACAAGGTATATAGTTCCACATCACACCCAGCACCAAAGTTTTGTGTCCCCACCCTCTCATAGATACCTATCATAGTTTTCACAAAGTATTAGAGAAAGTTTTTTTTTTATGGTTGTATGTATTGGCTCTCTAGATCTCTAGTTTCCACATATAAGTGAAAGCATGTCTTTACTTATTGCACTAAAAATATTAACCCCTAGTTTCATACATTTTGTCCCAAAGGACACAATAATATTTTTATTGCACAGTAATACTCCACAAAGTATATATCTCATAACTTCTGTATCCACTCATTTAGGCTGCATCCACTCCTTTGTTGTTGTGAATGATGAAGCTATGAACATAGGGGTACACACACTCTTCATAATTAGTGTATTGTTTGGATAAGTGACTAAGAGTGATATAGTAACGATTTATTAGTGATTTATGTGTTTATACAGATTATAAAATTTCAGTAGTACTTTTTAAATCTTCATCTATAAAATGGAAATATTGACAAGACCACAGGACAAGAGGGGAATAATTCCACACAACTCCCACCCCCAGAATTATGCATCCACTCCCCTCCATGATAGCCTCCCACTCTTTATCCCTCTGGGAGTATGTACCCAGGACCACTATGGGGTGCAGAAGGTGGAAGCCCTGGCTTCTGGCTTTCGCAGCTGCTTCCCCACTGAACATGGGTGTTGGCAGGTCGATCCATACTCCCAGCCTGTATCTTCTCTCTTTTTCCCTAGTGGGGCAGGACTCTGAGGAGGCTGGGCTCCAGGACACATTGGTGTTGTCTTCCCAGGGAAGTCAGACTGGCATCATGGTAGCATTTGGAACACAGTAACTGAAAAAAAGTTAAGACATAAAACAGAACAAATTGTTGACCAAGCATGAACCTAAAGGCAAGAGTATTGCAGATAAAGATTTGGGGCTTCCATCTTGGAAAAAGCCAATAGGTCTATTTTAGATATATTCCAAGGGGCCCATGACCCCACTAGTTTTTGCCTGAGCCTGACAGCTAATATGTAGGTAGACATAGGTATTGTCTGGGGAAATAGTGTCTTAGTTGTAAATAGGACTAGAAATCTGGATCAGGGAAAAGAACAGCTTATTTTCAAACCACAGATGGCATGCATAAGCTACCACAAAGAAAGTATGAAAATGTATTATTTGGAACAAAATGGATAGAACTGAAGACAATTATATTATGTGAAATTAAAGGTGCAGTATCACTTGGTATGAATTGAAAGAAGCATGTAGAAAAGCGAGCCTCACCCTAGAGTTTGAGGACTGGGAGAAATATGGGCTTTATAGAAAAAGGGGAAGGTTCCTGCAGTCTTAGGGATTAAGAAAGAAATAGATAGTTATAACTATAACCAAGTCATTTGGCAATTGGGTTAACCTTGAAAATCCCATTATTAGGATTTGCTGTAGCAAACAAGACCTCACCATAATTTTTACCCTTTTATAATATTTAATTACAGTTGTATCTTATAAAGAAACACCACCATTTGCTTCTGTTCTCCCTGATCTAAGATTTTAAGAGATTTAATATTTCAAAGAACAAGTCATTATTAGAAATATATTAACAATTTGAGCCCACTATTTAAAAAATTCTATTTTATTATTAATTTGAAGACTTAAGTGCTTAGTTTGAGACATTCGATCCATTTTTCCCTTCTCATATAAATTGAATAGTAATTTGTGAGACTGTAAGTTAATAGGAGTGTCTGTTCACACCATTCCTACCACCAAAGGTCTGTGTCACATTCTATCCTCCCAGTAAAGCTGAACATCTACCCTTATCCTCCATCCAGAGGGTATGAACAGAACATTCACTTCAGAGGAGATTCAAAAAGCTAACAAACATATGAAAAACTGCTCCAGGTCGCTGATTTTCAGAGAAATGCAAATAAAGACAACACTGAGATACCACCTCACTCCTGTAAGAATGGCATACATCAAAAAGGACAGCAGCAACAAATGCTGGAGAGGCTGTGGGAATGGGGAAGCCTTTTGCACTGCTGGTGGGAATGTAAATTGGTCCAGCCTCTGTGGAAAGCAGTCTGGAGAACTTTCACAAGGCTAGACATGGACCTTCCATATGATCCAGTAATTCCTCTCCTGGGGATCTACCCCAAGGACTCCATAATACCCAACCAAAAAAAGGTGTGTACTCCTATGTTCATAGCAGCACAATTCATAATAGCTAAAACCTGGAAGCAACCCAGGTGCCCAACAACAGATGAGTGGCTGAGAAAGCTGTGGTATATATACACAGTGGAATACTATGAAGCTACTAAGAACAATGAACTCAACTTCTCTGATCCATCTTGGTTAGAGCTAGAAGGAATTATGTTAAGTGAGCTAAGTCAGAAAGATAAAGATGAGTATGGCATGATCCCACTCATCAACAGAAGTTGAGAAAGAAGATCCGAAAGGGAAACTAAAAGCAGGATCTGACTAAATTGAAAGTAGGGGGAGGATGGACATGGGCTTCCTGGGCCAGCGGGGGGGTGGGGGTGGGTGTGAGTGGGTGGGATGGGACACAGTCTTTTGGTGGTGGGAATGGTGTTTATGTACACACCTATTAAAATGTAGTCATATAAATCACTATTTAATTAATATGAGAGGGGGCAAAATTTATTGTATGTCTAACAAAGGGACTTTTCAAAGTTAACCCAATTACCAAATAATGTGATGTTAACAATAACTATCCATTGTCTTCTTGAACCCTAAGATAGCAGGAATCTCACATTTCCACTATAGAGCCTAAACTTCCCCCAGTCCTGGGACCCTAGGGCCTACTTTCCAGTATGCTTCTCCCAATTCTTATCAAATAATATTGCATCCGCTGATCGCAACCTAATCAACACAACGAGTATTACCCCAGCATGCTTCACTTCAGACTGTGTCTAGAGACTTCAGGTGTGGAACGACAACCCTTCAGCTCACTCGGGTGAGACCTTTCCTTTCATAGTATGCTCTAACTCCATCCCAGGTGGTTCACTTCCTAACAAAGTCCCAAAACCTAGATATACACCAGGTTCTGGGAGATAGAGCATATGTGCACATGTATCCATAAAGCAGGGCAAATATATACCTGAAAGCAGTAGTACACTAGAGTTTGCAGTGAGTACCCCCCAACACTTTATCTCCACTATTCCATCCTTTGGGTCCATGATTCTTCAACAATTTGTTTGGCTTTGTATGTTAACTCTCTTTTCAGCCCCCAGGTTCCAGATGCCATCAGGATGCTGTCCAGGCTTCCCTGGTCTGAAGACCCCACCAATGAGTCCTAGAGCTCCATTTCCCCAGAGACCCACCCTACTAGGAAAGAGAGAGGCAGACTGGGAGTATGGATAGACAAGTCAACGTCCATGTTCAGCGGGGAAGCAATTAAAGAAGCCAGACCTTCCACCTTCTGCAACCCACAACGACCCTGGGTCCATGCTCCCAGAGGGATAGAGAGTGGGAAAGCTAGTCGGAAGGGGACGGGATATAGAGATTGGGTGGCAGGAATTGTGTGGAGTTGTACCCCCCATCCTATGATTTTGTTAATGTCTCCTTTCTTAAATAAAAACAATTAAATAAAAATTAATATAAATAAATAAAAAAGAAAATATGTGACATTTCAAATAGAACTCAACAAAGTTAGTTAATAAAAAATGAAAGCAATATGAGCAAAGGAAAAGGGCCTAGAATTTACATGGTTATGACAGGTAACAAGGAATATGATGTTTATGTAATATGATATTTATGAAATATGATTTTTATGTATATAAGTAATATGATCTGAAAAAAATAATATGGACTGGAGGAGGAGAAAAGTGACTTTGCAATAAAATTGTTTGAAGTGTGAACATAAAGAATACTCTGTGTCATGTGGATTTCCAAAAAAATAGTAATGAGGAAGAAACTATCAAGTTCATAATATCTTCAAGTTTTACGATATTTGTAATTTGAAAGGCTGTTCTATCAGAGAAAATATTATGTACAGAGTTATAGAGAGCAGTTGTTTAAAGAACAAAGACTAGGGCTGTTAGCAATGCTTATAAACAAGTAAATCATCACAGAAGCTGAAAGGTGAGTTTCACAAAAGTAGGGAAGGGAAGGGACAGAGGAAATAGATTTTCTAGCCTTGAGGGTGAGGAGATAAGGATGACAGAGAGGAAATTTTAAGAGTAATACTCAATTTAGCAGGTTTATCTGGCTCTGTCTGTGTGAGCAAAACTGACCGAAGAAGGAATTTTGTTTTAGAAATTAGACAATGTAGTTGGCTTATAGAAAGTTAGTGTCAATTTATTAGGATTATATACAATTGGAAGCATTCAATAAGTAATTAGATATTTCACTAGTCTGGGAGCTAAAAGTTAGAAACTGTGATATTTGTAAGTTTAGTTATATATAGGAAATACTGAGACATTTCAAATCATTTTAGAAACAGTAAAAGACAATGTTAAGAATAGAACAGTCAGTGTTCAGCGAGGTGGTGCAAAGGATAAAGCATAGAACTCTCAAGCATGAGGTCCTGAGTTCAATATCCAGCAGCACATGTACCAGAGTGATATCTGGTTCTTTCTTTCTCCTCTTATATTTCTCATAAATAAATAAAAGTTAAAAAATCTAAAAAACTTACTACCACGCCACCGCATCATCTGGGGTCCTAGTCAGGGAATCCTGGGATTCCCAAACAGATATGATGGCCTAGAGTTCTAAAAGATCCCTCTCTCCACTATCACTGGTCATCTCCATCAGTAACAACTTCATAAACTCTCTTGTGGGCCTCTACAGTACCTTGCCCTCAATGTAGAACAATAGTAGAGACTTCCCCACTCTTCAAAGGGAAACTGGATAACATACTCTGCAACTCTAGGAAGACTAGTCCTGAAATGAGTGCAGCCTAGAATGTTCCTTCTATGACCATGGAATGTGAATTCAGACTGGCAGGGATGCAGAAGTTACACAGGTTCCTGTGCCAAATATGAATAGACGTGGGCCCTGGGTCAGACTGATGGGATTTACAGTTAGTGGTATTTATATACTTTTCCCATATTTGGGAGCTACTCTATGCCCTGATCCAACTTTCTACTCTTATTCCCAACTCTGACACCATCTTCCTAGACAATACTTTCAACTTACCTGCATGTTATCTGTGGGATTCAGGCAAAAAATTAATAATGTCATGGACCTCTTGGAATACACTTAAAATAGACCTCCTAGCTTCTCCCAACATGAAGACCCCAAATCTCATCTGCTATATTCTTATCAAGCTGCAGATGCTACCATGATGCCAACTTGACTTCCCTGGGCAGACGACCTCATCAGTGTGTCCTGGAACCTCACTACCCCAGAGCCCTACCCCACTAGGGAAAGATAAAAACAGGCTGGGGGTATGGATCAACCTGCCAACACCCATGTCTAGTGGAGAAGCAATCACAGAAGCCAGACCTCCCACACTGCCCCATAGTGATGTTGGGTCCATACTCTGAGAGGGATAAAGAATAGGGAACCCGCCCCTGGTTCCCCACCTGCAGGGAAGTCAGTTTATAGGTGGTGAAGCAGGTCTGCAGGTGTCTATCTTTCTCTCCCCCTCTCTGTCTTCCCCTCCTCTCTCCATTTCTCTCTGCCCTATCCAACAATGACAACAACAAATAAAACAACAAGGGCAACAAAATAAATAAATATTTTTTAAAAACTAAAAAAAAAAGAATAGAGAACCTTCCAGTGGAGAGGAACTCTGGTGGTGGGAATTATGTGGAACTGTACCCCTCTTACCCTACAATCTTGCTGATCATTATGAAATCACTAATAAAAAATGTTAAAAATTTTTTAGCTCATGCAGAAAAAAACAAAAAAGATGAGAACTGAAAGAAGTTCACTGAATTTGATTACTAATAAATCATACATGTATTTTGCCTGAATGATTTAATATAGTGAGGTCTCAGAATTAAGATGTCTTGAAAAACAAAAGAAAAGCTACAGATTAAAAACTGTACATATTGCCCAAGCTACTTAAACTGTGGAAAAGTAAGAGAGACTTAGAGAGCCAAATAGTTTTGTAAGTTCCAGTTCTAGAATTGAGAAACTGAAATAATGTGTGATGCCAGAGATCATGTAAATATAAACTATCAAGGAAGATCCAAATTAAAAAATAGCTCAATGGTGCCCCTTGTGACTTCTACAATAAATGAGAGCATTTCTGGTGGATAACAGCATCTGAAATGTTTTTACACAATGTTTTTCATTTCCTTTGTCTCGTTTAGCCAACGTTAATTATTTTAGATCTAATGATGGCATTCCACAATTGTGTAAGAAAAATTAGATAGATAAGCAAAGTACAAACGATCTTTCTTTAGATTATCTGGAATAAGGTGGTAAATGCATTATCTTAGTCCTCAGTGTTAATTTGGATTTCTAAGTTATTTTATTGCAATTGTCTTAAGAACAGAGAAGTTATCAGATGACCAATACAGAACACTTTTGGTCTACTCCTCTGTGTGTGTGTGTGTGTGTGTGTGTGTGTGTGTGTGTGTGCGTGTGTGTGTGTGTGTACTTTGTGGCTAGCCTCATTAGTACTTGACTACATATTAATTTACTGAGTTTGACTAACAGATCTGAACTTGAATACTAGGCTTACTGACTTTTAGATGTATAATCTTAACTAAGATATATGTGATTCTGCTTTGCTGTATGTAATGTGGTTATGATACTATCTTACATCTCTAAGGATTAGTAGTGATTCATATTGAGTAACTTTACAGTGATTTGTAGTAGATGCTTAGAAAATAGTAATATATTATATAATCTAATCTACATTTCCCAGAGGTGAACCTTGAAGATATTTTGCAAAGGAGCAGTGTTCTCCCTCTGCTCCTTGTAAAGTCACATAATACATTAAACTTTTGGAGGAGATAAATGATGGAGTAAAATGTAGTGAAGATTACAAATGCTCATGCTATTCATGGATGTATAAAAAGAAAAACATTTATTTAAAATGATTTATCTTTTATCCCCAAGTCATATAATCTCCCCCTCACTCTCTCTCCCTGTGAATGTGTGTGTGTGTGTGTGTGTGTGTGTGTGTGTGTGTGGTATGTCTGTGTAGGGATTAGTGATGACAAATCTTTCATCCAAAGTTACGTCATCTTCTTTCATTTCAATAATTATATTCAAGTCACCTCAATATGAATTAATAATAAACTAACTCTTTACCAGGCTATTGCTAAAGTATCTGAAAGTCATTTGGGAGGTTGAGAATATATTGCCACTGCCACTACTTACCTTGTCTGGACACTTTATGTCCAAATACTATGAGTCACATAGTTTCATCATTGGTAAAATCCATGATCTATCTGTATATCAACCTCGTCAAGATTATACTGTTGGGACATAAATGTAACTAGCATACAGTAATTGACATCAGCCTGACAAACATACTGCGAATTTACGTAAACACACAAAGGATTGTAGGTGTATAGGAAGTTTAAGGACTGTCTGCCTGAAATCGCTCTCTGTTCCTATTTGCTTTGTTCCTGCTCAACTCCTGCTCTGTCTCTCCTGCTGGCCTTGCATGCTCTCCTCCCTGGGTCCCGCCATGGCGCTTCCCCCTGGACTTGAACACATGTAGCTGAGTTCTGGTAGTCGCTTATGGACTTAAGATTCTTAACCATCATCATTAGCTGATCTTTGTCTATTCTCATGTACCTAAATAACCTCTATACTTTGATGTAATACACCTCCCATTTGTTTAAACTCCAAAGTCCATGTGAAGTTTTTAGTTTTTAATTCCTATATTATACATTAACAACCTCATTATGTCTCCAAGGCTTCCAGTAACTCTTCAAAATACCTATATTTAGGCCATTTTTAATTTTCTTGTCTTGAATTCTCTGCTTTAGGATAACTTTTTCAAAAAAGAGAAGTCGAGATAGAGAGTAAGAAGGAAAGACACAGCATTGAAGTTTCCTCCAGAGTATTAGAGGCTGGATTCATGTGCATAAAAAGCAAGTACACTTTCTAAGTAAACTGTCTTCCTGGCCCTAGGCTAAGTCTTCTAAATGCTGGATGCCTGCTACCACAAAAAAACAAAACAAAACAAACAAAAAAATTCTTGTATGCTTTAGCTCCGGAAAAGCTGGTGAATCCTAGTTCTTAGCTTGCTTCCTTCTTCATCCTAAATGCATTTCTTCCAAGCCGCCACAGGAGAGCAGGGATGCTATCTATCTTTGTTTCCTCAATAAATAAATAAATAAATAAATAAGTAAATAAATAAATAAAATACACAGTGTGACTGTTCCCATGCCATTTCCAAGGCCTCTGTTGAAAGGAACCTGTCCAAGTATTAGGAAAAATAAATAAATAAATAAATAAATAAATAAATAAAACTTGGTTTTCAGTCTCCTTGGCATTCCTATCACTTTTCTTTTTTAATTTAAATCTCTTTCTCCTAGAACTTTAGCGACTGAAACTATTTTCTGTGATTTTTTGACTTCTTTAATTACCACCTTTCATTTCTACTTCCCATGACCAGAATGGCTTCTCTCTCCCCATTAGCTTTAATAGGACATGCGAAACTTTCTAAGTCATTTCCTTGTTCTTTCTGCAGTAGGCTTCTATAATTGGATGGCAACTAATTTTTCTTTAAAGATGTACAAAGTTTTGTCCAGTTGTCAGGAAGTTAATGGGGATCATGATTTAAGAAACTGGCTTTTACAGGCCCTTTAGAATATAACTAAAATATGCCTACCTAGCTATCTACAAAATGGAGGACCCCCCCCCCCAACACTTCATCTGCACTATTCCAACCTTTAGATTCATGATCAGTCAACAACTTGTTTGGCTTTGTATGTTAACTCTCTTTTCAGCTACCAGGTTCCAGATGCCAACCAGACTTCCCTAGACAGACAACCCCACCATTGTGCCTTGGAGCTCTGTTTCCCCAGAGCCCCACCCCACTAGGGAAAGAGAGAGACAGGCTGGGAGTATGGATTGACCTGTCAATGCCCACATTCAGCAGGGAAGCGATTACGGAAGCCAGACCTTCCACCTTCTGCATCCCATAATGACCCTGGGTCCATACTTCCAGAGGGATAAAGAATAGGAAAGCTATCAGGGAATGGGGATGGGATATGGAGTTCTGGTGATGGGAATTGTGTGGAGTTGTACCCTTGTACCCTTCTTAGACTATGGTTTAGTAAATGTTTCCTTTTTGTCAAAAAAAAAAAAATTCATTTATCAACAGTAAAATCCATCAATTAAAAAAAAAGAAACTGGCTTTTGTGCGAGTGAAATAGCTCACTTGTATAGTGTGCTGCTTGCCATGTGCACAGCTCAGGTTAGATCCCAGAGCTCACCACATCAAAGCAAGTTCCTGTACTGTGGTTTCTTTCACTGTCTCTTTACCACTCTGTCTCTATCATCAAAAAATAAAGAAAAAAAAAAGAAAAGAAACTTTATTTTTTTAAACATTTTAACTCAATGTCCCCTAAATCTGCTTACTTATACAATACCTTCTCCAATGTGTGCATCTGAGCTATTGTCTATCGACAAGTTGACAACCTAAAATCTATGCTTTTATACTTCGTTTTTTCATCTAGACCTCTCAAACCGTATTTCCATTTTCCTAACTACTTATTAGGATTTTTGCAAACAGTGGACACTAGAGGGAGATACAAAGCTAGAGGAGGAAAAAGCAGATATGATGCATCCGGTTTGTTTCCTTTCACTTTTTGCCTGCTACCTTTTTCCGTGTTACCAGCAATACCTTATCCTAACTTAAAAATATCCTTCTGATAGCAGCAGTTGAAATCCACTTTCAGTTTCTCCAGCCTCTGCTGAGTCAAGTTTATTACATCCCTCTAGGTATTTGGTACTAGCACCAAACACCTACCACCTACTTTTCTTTAGAGCTAAGACCCCAGGGCTGGCAGTCTCAGAAACTCCTCTGAGTTTTAGGGTTTACCTAATTTCAATCTATTCCCTTTCTTTCCTAGCTCTAGGCTGAGAACTGCTTCTAGTATTTTCTCCTATTGAGCAAATCTCTACCTTATGTCATGACTCTGATTCTATATATTAGATATTCTCTATTAAAATTACTAGTGCAATTTCAATCTACTGACTGACTTCAAACTGTACAATTAATGTCATGTAATAGTCACAATGGACATTTTAACTAAATCATTTCATGGTATGACTGGGATGGTGAATGTGGGATCAGATGGGGATTATATTCCCCCTCATTTTTATTTGTGATTACTGGTGATTATAAGTGTGTATAGTTCTACACCACACCCACCACAAAAGTTCTGTGTCACTATTCTCCCACTTTCCAAAGATAACCACGAGTTCTCACAAGGTTTAGAAACAGTTTGCTTGTTTGTGGTTTGTTTGTTTTGGTTTGGTTTGGTTTTTTGCAAGTTCATGTATATCAATTCTCTAGATTCTACATGTGTAAGTGAAACCATCCAGTAGTCGTCTTACATCTCTTTACTTATTTTACTAAGCATAATCACCTCCAGTTCTATCCATTTTGTCCAAAAGGACACAATGTCATCTTTCATAACTGCAGAGTTGTATTCCATGTAATACGTATCCCATAACAGCTTTAGCCAGTCAACTGTTGATGGGCATTTGGGCTGCTTTCAATCTTTGGCTATTATGAATAATACATCTATAGGGGCCAGGAGGTGATGTACCTGGTTAAGTACACACATTACAGTGTGCAAGGACTCTGGTTCAAGCCTCTGGTTCCCACACACAAGGAGAAAGCTGCATGAATGGTGAAGCAGGACTACAGGTGTCTCTTTCTCTTTCCCTCTATTACCCCCTCACCTTTTTCTGTTTCTAGCCAATAACAAATAAAAATATTTTAAAATGATGCATTTGTCCTTTTAAATTAGTGTTTGAGTGTCCTTTTGTAATTAATTCCTAAGTGTGTTATTGCTGGATCATAAGGTAATTCCAATTTAATTTTGTTTAAGGACTCTCCATAAAATTACACCAAGGGTTTGCACCAGTTTACATTTTCACCAGCAGTGGAGCAGTGTTCTCTTTTTTTCCAAAACCTCACCAACATCTGCCGTTTCTTATTTTGTTTATGTAAGCCATTATCACAGGTGTAAAATGGAACCTCAGTGTGGTTTTAATTGTCATTTCTCTAATGACAAGTGAACTGGAGCATTTCTTCATATGTCTGTGGGCCATGTGTTTCTCTTCTTTAGTAAAATGACTGATTAGTTCTTTGGCCCACTTTTATACTGGGTTATTTTTACTTCTTTTGTATATATGTACCAATTATGTATAGACTTTTGATACCAGTCACTTGCCAAATGTGTTATGTGCAAATACCCCATTTATTAGTTTACCTGGTTATATTTGTGTAGTTTGATTTCAATGTGTAGGGATTTTTTTTTTTTAGTTTAATGCAATCCCATTTATTTATTCTTGTTTTCATTTTCCACACAGATAGGGTAGAACCTCCAAATATATCTTTAACCTGAAGATCCCAAACAGTCTCCAAATATTTTCTTCTATAAACCTTAGAATTTTGTCTGATATCCAGAACTTTGATCCATTTTGATTTAGTTTTGGTGTGTGGTGTTATTCATGGCTAGGAACATTCTAGGCTGCACTATTTTCAGACAGAACCCATCTTCCTTGAGTGGTAAAGTATGTTGGCCCACCCTTCCTTTGGAGAATGGGGTTGTTCTTACCATTGAGGGCAAGGTCCTATAAGGGCCCACAAAGGGGTCCATTATGTTGTTCCTGATGGAGATGACCAGTGACAGTGGAGAGAGTTATCTGTTAGATGTCTAGGCCCATCATGTCTGTGTCTAGGTTTCGAGGCCTTGTTAGTAAGTGCACACTCAAAATGGAATTAAGGAGTACTATGAGGTAGGAAAGTTCTCACCAGAGTAATGAAACTGGAGGGTTGACATTGTATGCCTGGCTTCTGTTCTCCCTGATCTAAGACTATAGGTGATTAAGTATTTCAAAGAAAAAGTCATTATTATAAATGTATTAACAATTTAATCCCACTGTTGAAATTCTGGAGTTAATCCCTAAGTCTGCTCTGTGGTCTGTGAACCAACAGCATCAGTATCACTTGGGAGTTTATTGGAAAAACAGAGCCTCATGCTCCACTCCAGATCTATTAAATTAGTCTGATCAACCAGACTTATTATTTTATTATTCATTTATTTAGTGAAGCCAGGATTCTCTCATGTGCTATTTCACTGTTCTGGTCTGTCACATTTTCATTCAGAAAGATGCAAAAAGAAACAGAAAGAAAGAGACGAAAGGGGAGAAATCACAGGGCCTGATTTTCCTGTTGCCATGGTACTCCCAGTGGTGCCAAGTAACAAACTTATACTGCAAGTGTGGTGACAGAATCTTCAGTACAACTCCACTCCCTGGTGGTTGTTATGCAGATGGAAATGTAATGAACACTATGCTAGCTAAACTTTGGGAAGGGAGAAGGAGGAACAGATGCTGCGTCAAGCCAAAATCATATATACACTCTCCTTTACAACCTATCACTCACTGGTTTCAAACTTAATACATTTCTTTAGAAATAACTATCACTTAGCAGTACTACTAACAGTTAGACAAGGTAGAATGGGCCTCTTGGAAACATTTTTTTTTAAACCAGTTTTAGTATATTCTCCATAGTCTGTGTTATTTTCATAAAAGTAAGAGACTTTAAATGGCAGCAATGAGATAAGATTGTGTCTTAGGCAAATAGAGCTGCCTGCTATAATAGGACACTGTCTAGAGGGTTGGGATATTTTCTTCAGTTATATATATTTTAAAGATTTTTAAAATATTTATTTATTTGTTTATTTACCTTTTGTTGCCCTTGTGGTTTTATTTTTATAGTTATTGTTGTTGATGATGTTGTTGTTGGATAGGACAGAGAGAAATGGAGAGAGGATGGGGAAGACAGAGAGGGGGAGAGAAAGAGAGACATCTGCAGACCTGCTTCACCATCTGTTAAGTGACTCCCCTGCAGGTAGGGAGCCAGGGACTCAAATTGGGATCCTTATACTGGTCCTTGTGCTTTTCACCAGCTCCGCTTAATCCGATGTGCTACCACCCAACTCCCTGTTCAGTTATGTTTTAGAGAGAATCTAAATGGGTCTATGAACACTTAGGGCTGTCCTTATATGTGATTCCCCCCAAAAATAATGCTCATTGAAGATAACTTTCTATTGAGCAGGTAAAACTATCCCCACAAGCATATAAATAGGATTTTACTTATGTAAACAAAATAGAAAAAGGATGGAATTTTGGCTTATTTTAGGATGGCACAAAGGGTAAAGAGATAATTTATAAACTTTGATCTTATGCATTTATATGGTTGGAGGTCTAGGTTGACCTCTCACTTATAGATGCCTCCAGAATAGAGTATACCAACAGGAATCAGTAAAAAATTAGAATTTTTTTCTTTTAGTTGCATCTTAAACCTTATCAGAATGTCTCAATTATTTTACTTTAATTTTTATTAATATTGAGTTCACAGAGGTTTACTAAACTGTAAAACTTCAGGG
Organism: Erinaceus europaeus; assembly: GCF_950295315.1. Taxonomy (NCBI): domain Eukaryota; kingdom Metazoa; phylum Chordata; class Mammalia; order Eulipotyphla; family Erinaceidae; genus Erinaceus; species Erinaceus europaeus. Next base: position 92,504,368 of record NC_080162.1, read on the forward strand.
CTATACCCTCATACTCATAGGTATATGCAAGTCCCTGTACCCACTACCAAAATGGTATACCCGTTCCCCCACAGCCACAGTATTTATGAAGTCTAAGTGACAATTTGATTACCTATTGTTATGTTGTTGTTTACAAAGTTAATTTTGTTTTGTTATCTATATTTCATGTATGAGTAAAACTATCCAATATGCCCCTTAAAATCTTTTTTTGAGAACTTTCAGTAGCAACAAGGTACAAATGAAGAGCTGAGGGAATATGAATCTTTACCAAATATTTCATAATCTTGTTATATGTGACATTGTGGTGGCCTATGAGAAAATTCTCCAGCTTAATATATGTGGAGAACTTAAAGGAAAAACATATCTTTGACAGTTACTGTAAAGTAGATGAGGGTTTTTAAAAATATCTGATTTGTATTTTCAGTAAGAGATAGAGGTGCCATGGAATAAGAAGGTGACATATAAGGAAAGAACAGGAAGATAAAAAGGTAAAAATCTCTGATAAAATAGTATAGGCTGAAAATTTTATATTCTGTCAAAGAAACAACAACAAAAAGCTATATCAGGTTTAAAATTGACATTGGGGTCAAAAAGGAATAAAGTTGATGGTGCAGAAAATTGAATTTTCTATGTTAAAGAAAATATCTGAGAAATCATTCCAGAAATCAGAACAAAAGGACAAATGTAAGAGTGGTGAGACAAAAGTTTATAATTTTAAAGTGATCAGATGAGAGAGAAAAAAAGAGAAAGAGAAGATGCTATCAACAAGAAATAACATAAATTATAGGCATTCCTTAAATGTATTAATTTTCTACCCCTATCAAATAAGAATTATTAGAGAAAAAAATGATAATAGACATGAATTTAGAAATAAGAATACCTAGAATCTAAAACATAAACAGGGACAAGTTTGACTATTTAATCTTGTGTACTTAAAAATTATAAATAAATTATATTCTTACCTCATGAAACACTACAAAGTAAATTTTCAGATTCAAGTATTTAAAAAAGTCCACCCCAAATAATTTAATAAAATAGAATTATTATGTTTACAAACAGACAAAATTTTCTAATCTTGGATACAATGAAAGTACTCTGAATGAAGAAGTATGGAATCATGTGGGAAAATTAAAATTAAAGAGTAGTGCAATCTGGATGTGCCCAGGTTCAAAAGTCAAAGTCAATCAGAGACGATATTCAGTAAGTAATACAATCAATAAAATCTCAGTGTCTTTTCCAGATGACTTTATTCAGCCAGTCATGTGTGAGAACCAGGATCGTGAATCCTGACTCTCATGCCTGCATGAGTAGATTAGACAGTATGCTTCAATCAAGAATGAATGCGTATGGCTGAAGGTCACTTTATATCATGTTCACTATCTCAAAATACAATATTATTATGGGAGAACACTTTAAGACTCAGTAACTCTATAAGAAATTGAGTTATTCTGAGACTAGTGGATTACAGCAATCTAAAAATTAATGTGGCATTGCGCTGTCATTATGCCTATATTTTGTCAACTAAATTTGCCTATATTTTGTCAACTAAATTTGCCCAAATTCAGATAAGTTCATGAAGGAAATGAAATATGAAAGAAAAAGAGCATGAAGAATAGTGATAAAGACAAACTCTAGAGGCAAGGAGAGAGTAGAATGAGATATTCAAAATTCTAAAGGAGAGGAAATTCCAGCCACAAATATTGTAACCTGCAAAATTATCTTTCAGATATGAGGGAGAAATAAAGGCTTTCTCAAATATTCAGGAAATAAAGGAATTTGCCACAAGCAACCCCGCCTTATAAGAACTACTGAACTGAGTCTCACAAGAAAGGAAGAAGCAAAGGAATACACATTCCAAACACCAAGTTGCAGATGCTACCATGATGTCAACCTGACTCCCCTGGACAGATGACCTCACCAATGTACCCTGGAACCCCACCTCTCCAGAGCCTTGTCCCACTAGGGAAACATAGGAACAGGCTGGGAGTATGGATCAACCTGCCAATGCCCATGTTCAGTGGAGAAGCAATTACAGAAGCCAGACTATCACCTTCTGCATCCCATAATGACCTTGGATCCATACTCCCAGAGAGATAAAGAACAGGAAAGCTTCCAATGGAGTGGATGGGATATGGAACTCTGGTGGTGGGAATTGTGTGGAATTTTATCCCTCTTAGTCTGTGGTTTCGTCAATATTTATTTTTTATAAATAAATAAGTATCTTTCCAAGGGGCCGGGTGGTGGCACACCTGATTGAGCACATGTGTTACAATGCACAGGGACCCAGGTTCAAGCCCCTGGGCCCCACCTGCAGGGGGAAAGCTTCACAATTGGTGAAATAGTGCTGCATGTGTCTGTCTCTCACTCTGTCACCTCCTTCCCCCTCAATTTCTGGCTGTTTCTATCCAATAAATAAATAAATAAATATTTTAAAAAAGAAGAACAACAATGATAAAGAGGCCAGTAGATGCTCTAGGAGATGAATGTCCCTTGGCATTCATCCTGGCATCACCTCCCAATGCAGGATAAGGAGAAAGTACTTATGAATCTAGAAGTATTTTTTTTTCCTACAGGCATATACTACTTTTGTTCTTTTCTTTTTTTTTTTTTTTTTTTTTGCCTCCAGGGTTATTGCTGGGGCTCAGTACCTGCACCATGAATCCACTGCTCCTGGAAGCCATTTTTTCTCCCTTTGTTGCCCCTGTTGTTGTAGCCTTGTTGTGATTATTATTGTTGTTGTTGGCATTGTTTGTTGTTGTGTAGGACAGAGAGAACTTAAGAGAGGAGAGGAAGAGAGGGGGAGAGAAAGATAGACACCTACAGACCTACTTCACTGCCTGTGAAGCGACTCCCCTGCAGGTAGGGAGCCAGGGGCTAGAACCAGGATCCTTATGCCAGTCCTTGCGCTTTGTGTCAAGTGTGCTTAACCACTACTGCCCGACCCCCTACTTTTGTTATTTTCTATGTTTATTTTTTTCTTTCTGATCTTTGTTCTTTGTCTTTTCTTCATTTTCCCATTCCTCCTTTAATAGTAAAATGAATTGTAAACTGAATAAGACAGGTCAGTGAGGTCAGTCACTCACCGATTTTTAAAATTTATCTGAATTCTTTACAAGGCACAGTTGTCTTTTCTGTACAATTGAAATTAGTATACTTAACCCATAGTGTTTTGTAGGTGTTATATGGAATTATGCACAGACATTTCTTGACAACAGGAACTCAGCTCTCCAATATCTACTTTAGGTTCCTTTTCTCTCACACTTTCCTTACTTTATTCCTTAGCTATAAAATGAGTTTTCCTAGAGGTCTCAAGCTAGACAATTCATACAGATATGTTTGCCTGAAACAAGTCTGTGAAATTTTCAATTGCTCTATAGAAGCAGGAAATAAAATATAAGATCTAAGGTTTTCTATACTGGTCTACCCAACAAGCAACACCACTACTTTTGATCACCCACCCAACTTTTAATACCCTATTTGTCCAGGACTGATCTATTCTGATTTCAGTAGCTTAATCAAGTGAGCCCAAGTGAGTTTTCCCTAAGTTCAAGTGACTTCCAAGCCTTAGATTCTGCTCAAAAAGGAAGATTCTCAACACCATTTACAAATATTCCTGGGCCCCTATTCTACATTTTGCACATATGATGTTTAGTAAAATCATAAGTTCTTCCTTTTCATAACTGACCAGACATATGCCTCAATTATTCCTTTGTCAGCAGAAAATGATTATCTACTCATTTCCAGATAACTCTTCAGTAGGAAACTGATTAGGGTCCTGAGTGAAATATCCTGACTACCTTTTCCTGCATTAAACACAATCATGCCCTTGTCACTTGTAAGCAAAAATTTGTGGTGGTGCTTATTAGTATATGGGTCAACATGCCTCACAATACTAACCTGCTCTGGAAATAAGGGCCAATAATGTAGACCAAGTTAAAGAATATAATAAAAAGTGCATTTTTATATGTCACAGAAAAGATTTTTATATGTCGGACTAGTGAAGTAGCTCGCTTGGATAATGTGCTGTTTTGTCATATGTCAGGCTTGAGACAGCCTCAGTTAGTTGAAGGTAGCCTTGATGCTATAGTCTCTTTTAGTCTCTGCTTCCCTGTCTCTCCATCGGTTTAAGAAGAAATAAAAGAAGGAAGGAAGGAAGGAAGGAAGAATTCATTTGTTGTTCAATTCTAGTTTGATTGACCACCTCCTAAGTGCTAAGATCTGTATATAATTATAGTCTTAAAGATTTATTTTTTAATTTACTATATATTTTTGGATAAAGATAGAAAAAAAACTGAGAAAAGAGGAGGAAGTAGAGAGGAAAGAGACAGAGAGACACTCTGCTTCACCATTTGTATAGCTTTCCCCCCACAGGTGGGGACAAAGGGCTTGAACCTGGGTCTTGGCACATTGTGCCAGGTGCACCACAGCCTGGCCCCTAGATTGCTCTATAGTGGAAGAGATACTTATGTAAACAGAAGTGCAGTTCAGTGTTCATGGTTATTGTGATAGATATGGGCAGAAGGTATCATTCTAGTGTGACGATGGTAGTGGTGAGGAATGGTGATAATCAGGGAATATTTTATAGTGAAGATGATCACTGAGGCATCCAGAGAGTCTATTTGCATGATCTGGAAAGAATTTCCAAGAACTAAGTTAAAGATCAGAGATTTTTCTCCACTGTTCAAAAGTCTACCCAGGTATGATTTTCAGGATCTTGAGAGGCTTCTTTGTAATGTCTTATTCAATTTCACTTTCAAGTTCACTTTCTGAGGAAGCCTTACATGGTACAATTTAGGCAAAAACCTGAAAGAGGTTTTGTATAATGCCAAATATGTCATCCTTATTTTAACTTCCATGTTATTGAGGTCTCCAGTAAATTGCCCAGTGTAGGTGGAATCCATAAATCATTCAGAGAAAAAACAACATCCAGGCAACTGGAGGCATCAGTATCACAAGGGCAGTTCATCTTGTCTTGGCTAGTCCATCTTATTAAAAGTCCATCTTATTAAAAGACCTTTAGTACACTCTAATTTCATCTCAGGTGGTTCACTTTCTAACAAAGTCCCAAAACCTAGATATACACCAGTTTCTGTGAGAGAGAGCTTATGTTCACTGTTGTTAAAATTCGGAGGCTCTTGCCGGGCGGGTCTAGCTTCACAGGCGGGTAACAGAGACACGGAGACAACGGCTGGGCAGGGAAGCTGTATTTCTTTATTCAGGAACAACGATTCATAAACTAAGACAAACTAATCACCAAACAGAACTCTGCTGTCTCTTTGCGGCGGCGCAAGCACTCTTTCTTTTACTCTGGAACTCAGGAACCCAGGAACTCTCCAACTCTGGCACTCTCTGAACTCAGGAACCCAGGAACTCTCTCTCTCAGGCACTCTCTCTTACTCTGAAACCCTGAAACTCTCGAACTCAGGAACTCTCGGACTCAGGAACTCAGGAACTCTCGGACTCAGGAACCTTCTCTCGGGGTTCCTTTGGGCGGGGCCAAGCAGGCCCGCGAAATTAATTGGACTGATCCAATTCTCTTGGTTTGGGGAGGGCTAGAACAAACCAATGTAAAGCATACGACAATTCCCCCTTTTCTTTTTAACTAAATGACTATAGTATCAAGGGTGTGGGGTGAACAAAAACATATATAACAAAAACCAGCATGTTGCCAAGGGAAGGCCTGAGGGGGCCATATCTGAAAAAAAAACATTTCTTGCCTCTGGGGGGCTACTTGCCTCGACGGGCAATTGCATGGGGGCGGGGAATGGCCTAGGGTCCCTAAGGCAGCTGGCTGCAACTTACTTACTATGAAACAAAACTTGTTATTAGCGTATCTACTGCACGATCTAACATTTCTAATAGAGAAGGAATTTGAGACTTTTACATATCAACAACGTCTTTTAACCTTTTGTTACACCCATTCAAGATGGAGACACACCCTAGGTGTGGGCCGGAGAGGAAACCTCAGGCATGAGAATAATTAGCATAGCCATTGTGCGATCTACCATTTCTAATAGAGAAGGTAGTGTTTTACATATCAACAAGTCTATTTAACCTTTTGTTTAGACCAACTTAGTTAAAATATATTGATTATTAACTAATTTTTACCTTAGACCTTAAATGTAAGTTAATTTTATCTTTATGAGAATTATATTGAAAACCTTTTTCATTTAACTTTGACTAGTAAGAATTTAGCCTTAAAGCTACTGTTTACCAAACTTTAAACATACACATAAACATGGTCATTAATACACAAGGAGAGAAACCTTTGTTATGAAGACATGTCATTTTAAACACGAATTTAAATCTGTACTGTCTTAGTTGTTGGGGGGGGGGGTTCACCATCCGGAGGTGGCTTCCCGCGCAGCTTCACTTTTAGGAATTGCAGGTTGCGATCTCTGCACAAGTCTCTGCGTACTCCAGCTTGTCTGCCTTCAGACTGGACCAGCAGCTGGAGATCTCGTGTGCCCAGTTTCGGCAGGGAGCCCGGGGGTCCGGGAGGCCCGGGATGGTTCCAGAATTTATAGAAAGAGGGTAGGCAGGCCATCTTTGTAGAAGGCGTGGACCTAGGTGCCCAGGGGTGGCGGCCATGATAGGCCGCCGCGGCCTTGCCCCATGGCCCTGCCATGTCTGCTGCCCTGTTCGCAGTGGCCGAGCAGCGTGGAGGGATCACGCATCCAGTGCCCTGCACCACGCGGTGGAGAGCCAGCTCTCGTGGGCTGGCCTCGGGCTCTTGCATGTTGGCCTCGGGCTCCAGCATGTTGGCATCGGGCTCCAGCATGTTGGCATCGGGCTCTAGTGAGCTGGCATCAGGCTCTTGCATGGTGGCGTAGGCCTCCTGCGGGCTGTGGGGCTGCGGGGCTGCGGGCGCGGTGCGCGGGGTTGTCTGGGCGCAGCCGGCTGGCTGGCTGTTTAACCAGGTGGAAACAGCAGCTCCGCGCCTCTCCTCCTGCCTGCTGGCTCTTCCCGCTGGTTGTTGTGAGTTCGCCAGAGCGAGTGGAAACCACAGAGTGGTCCAGAGATAAATGTTCCAGAAACAGCAAAACAGTCTCGTGAAGAAAGAGCAGAGGCCTTTGGAGATCTCTTCACAAGCAGAAGAGAAGGCCATAGTACATAGGTAGCCAAATTGTCTTTACTTATCTGAGAGATGCGCAGGTCAGCCCCACGTTGGGCGCCATTTGTTGTTAAAATTCGGAGGCTCTTGCCGGGCGGGTCTAGCTTCACAGGCGGGTAACAGAGACATGGAGACAATGGCTGGGCAGGGAAGCTCTATTTCTTTATTCAGGAACAACGATTCATAAACTAAGACAAACTAATCACCAAACAGAACTCTGCTGTCTCTTTGCGGTGGCGCAAGCACTCTTTCTTTCACTCTGGAACTCAGGAACCCAGGAACTCTCCAACTCTGGCACTCTCTGAACTCAGGAACCCAGGAACTCTCTCTCTCAGGCACTCTCTCTTACTCTGAAACCCTGAAACTCTCGAACTCAGGAACTCTCGGACTCAGGAACTCAGGAACTCTCGGACTCAGGAACCTTCTCTCGGGGTTCCTTTGGGCGGGGCCAAGCAGGCCCGTGAAATTAATTGGACTGATCCAATTCTCTTGGTTTGGGGAGGGCTAGAACAAACCAATGTAAAGCATACGACAGTTCACACGTATCCATAAACTACTGCAAAATATATACCTGAAAGCAGAAGTACACTAGAGTTTGCAGTGAGTACCTCCCTAAAACTTCCTCTCCACTATTCCAAGCTTTGGGTCCATGATTGCTCAACAAATTGTTTGGCTTTGTATGTTAACTCTCTTTTCAATCACCAGGTTCCAGATGCTATCAGGATGCTAGCCAGGCTTCCCTGGATTGAAGACCTCACCAATGTGTCCTGGAGCTCAGCTTCCCCAGAGACACACCCTACTAGGGAAAGAGAGAGGCAGACTGGGAGTATGGACCGACCAGTCAATGCCCATGTTCAGCGGAGAAGCAATTACAGAAGCCATACCTTCTACCTTCTGCAACCCACAATGACCCTGGGTCCATGCTCCCAGAGAGATAGAGAATGGGAAAGCTATCAGGGGAGGGGGTGGGATATGGAGATTGGGTGGTGGGAATTGCGTGGAGTTGTACCCCTCCTACCCTATGGTTTTGTTAATTAATCCTTTCTTAAATAAAAAAAATTTTAAAAAAGACCATAAAAAATGCATGGTGCAAATCAAATAAGAGCAAGCACTAATTCATGTGGTCCATTTGCCCACACTTTTCACAGTGCTATCATTTGAGTTCCATTTTGCTTTTATCTAGAATATTTTCCTATCTATGAATTTTTAGGAGAATGTTTGTGTAAGTCCTTTTTGTGCAGCAGATCTAACCAATGGGTGAAATGTTTTATAGTTAATTCCAATTACAGGGAGAGTTTTAGTGCCTTCAACATTGTCATGGTCAATTACATTTGAATTAAAACTGTAGAGTAAAATCTGCAAAGGAATAGACGTTGGTTAGTACACACAGTTTGGCATTTTGTTCTTCAGAATACTTGCACACAAACACTCTAAAGAAGACAAAATGGTTCCCTTAGTAACTGTTTGAAGACTTTGGAGTCACATTTGGAGAGAGGGAAGTCACTTGATCTTCAATATTGAATGTTAGACAACCAGTTTCCATATTGCTATATAAAATGACTGAGGAAGGGGGGGGTGTCCTTTCATGCTGAGGAATTCAGGCATCTCTATTCATTTTCCTCATCTCTGGAAACAAAATTAATAAACGTATGTGGCTTCTTGACTTATGAAACAGGAGTATCTGCAGAACTAAGCTAAACAAGCTCAGTAAGTATGATTGTTACTCAATCAGATTCTAAGGTAACAGAATTGAAGTTCAGAGAGAAAGAAGAGAATCACCACTATAAACAGGTAAATGTGTTAAATGTGCTTAGATGCAAAAAAGGTAATTAGCATGTAAATTGAATTCTGAAGAGATGAACACAAATAATCATGTCACTAAGGACCTATGTACAGTGGATTTTTGGTGCCAGAGTTTGACCCGCAATCCTCTCTAACGAGGTGATAATAAGTTGTGAAAGCCCAAAGGAACTGTTAGGTAGTAATCCTTATAAGGTAAAGGTAAGAGCATTTCTACAAGAATAATCAGTCCTGAATTGTAGCAATAAAGTCACTAATATAATTGCCATAACTTTTCCCATAAATAAATGTTGTTATGGAAATGATACTAGCAGGGAATTCTGACCTTTTTTTTTCTTATTGTTAATTTTGCCTATTTTTGTATTGGGGGTTAGTGGCCTATAGTATAGTTAGTAACACAAGGGAAATATTTAAAAAATATATTTATTCATTTATTTATTCACTTTTGTTGCCCTTGTTTTATTATTATAGTTATTATTGATCTTGTCTTGTTGGGTAGGACAGATAGAAATGGAGAGAGGAGGGGAAGACAGAGGGGGAGAGAAAGACACCTGCAGACCTGCTTCACCACTTGTGAAGCGACTCCTTTGCAGGTGGGGAACAAGGGGCTCCAACTGGGATTCTAAACGCCAGCCCTTCCATTTTGCACTGAATGCCCTTAACCCACTGTACTACCAACGGACTCCCAAGGGTAACATTTTAATCTTACATTTAAAAAGCATCAGAGAAAGTTAGGTACTATTTTGCTTATCTGAGAGGGAAGAGAAGAAAAGAATGACATTTAGAAGTAGTAATAGGTGTAGGTGACTTAGAAAGGAATTGATAAAAATGTATATACATATTCATATATCATATCTGTGCCCTTGGAAGAACTATTACAGTTTCTGCTGGAAAGATAAAGGGACACAGATCTGGTGGTAGTAATGGTGTGGAATTATACCCCTATTATCTTATAAATCTGTAAATCACTAATATTTTTTTAATTCTTATCTTACCATTTTAGATGTTTAAAACACTCTCACCCCAAGCCTAAATCCTTTTCTACATTCATTTACTAGGACCCCAAATGCCCTTCCCTACCACACTTTTTTCTTTTCTTTTCTTCTTTACCCAGAGTTCTTTGCTTTAGTCAAATACACCAAGCCAGTTTTTCTTTGTTTCTCCTTTCTGTTTTTGTTTCTGAAGTCCTGCCCGAGTGAGATCATTCCATGTTCATCTTTCTTTTTGTGACTTATTTCACTTAACATGATACTCTATCTAAGATGAGGGAGAAAAGGTGACTTTATCCTTCTTAATAGCTTGTAGTATTCCATTTTGTATATATACCACAATTTTCTTTTTTTATATTTATTTATTTATTTATTCCCTTTTGTTGCCCTTGTTGTTTTATTGTTGTCGTTGTTGTTAGATAGGACAGAGAGAAATGGAGAGTGGAGGGGACGATAGAGAGGGGGATGAGAAAGACAGACACCTGCAGATCTGCTCTACCACCTGTGAAGCGACTCCCCTGCAGTTGGGAAGCTGGGGCTCGAACTAGGATCCTTCCACCAGTCCTTGCACTTTGAGCCACATGTGCTTAACCTGCTGCGCTACCGCCCGACTCCCATACCACAATTTTCTTAGTTATACATTTTTGTTGGACACTTAATTTGCTTCCAAGTTTGGGCTATTATAAACTATGCTTCTATGAATATAGGCAGACAAAGATTTCTTTGGATAATTGTGTTTGTTTAGGATATATTTCTAGATGAGGAATTGCTGGGACATAGGGTAGGTCGATCTCTAGCTTTCTAAGAGTTCTCCAGACTGATTTCCATAGGGATTGGACCAATTTACATTCCTACTAGCAGTGTAGAAGGGTTTTTCTTTTCTCCTGCAATGTCTTTCCAACATTTATTGTTACTCTCCTTTCTGAGGTATGACACTCTAACAGGAGTAAGTAGTATCTCATCATCTTAATTTTACATTTCTCTGACAACCAGTGGCCTTGAACATTTCTCATATGTTTTTTGGTTATCTGGATCTCTTCTGTGGTTAATATTTTGTCCATATTCTCTCCCCATTTTTGCATGGTGTAGCTTCTTTGATACTAAGTATATTTTTTGTATATTTTTATTATTAGTCTTTTACCTGATTTATGACATAAAAAGACCTTTACCAATTCAGTTAGGAGTCTATATTTTGGGTGGTTTCTTTCATTGTGGAGAAGTTTTTTTAATTTTATGTAGTTCACTGGTTTATTTTAGTTCTTGTTTTCATTATGAATGACTTGCATCGTTGAAGAGATCTTTAAAATGTAGATTGAAAAGAGTTATGCCAATATTTTCCTGTAAATATTGATGGTTTCTGGTCCAAATCCTTGATCCATTTGGAGTTTATTTTTGTTCATGGTTCAATGTAATTGTCCAGTTTCATTCTTTTGTATGTTTTAGCCCTATTTCCCCAGCACATTTGTTGAAGAAAATCTCCTTTCTCTATTTAATATTTAGAGCCCACTTGTCAAAAATTAAACATCCAAGTTGTGGGGTCTTATTTCTTGGCTCCTAATTCTATTCCACTGGTCAGTGATTTTTTTTTGAAGTTGATATTAGATGTTTTAGACATAAAGACATCAGGCAAGATTTAAGTAGCATAGCATCAACTTGTGTCTACCCCTATATAGAGAGAGATTTGACGTTAGATATTGTACCCAGACCCAATCATCATTCTCAGGATTACTTTAAAATTTAGACTAAATGGAACTGGAAATTCTTGTCTTACCCTCAGAACTCATCATTAGGATTCTTTTATTCTACGTGGAACTGGAGCATGTGCCAAAAATTAAGTGTCTGATTTATAGAAAGGAAACTCAATAGATTATTCTGAGTTCATTTATCTTAAAGATTGACATCAAGACCCTATTTGGATTTTATTGGAAGATATGAATTCCCCATGATCCCCAGAGCACACACTAAGACCTGCTTACTTCTTTCTAAGGGCCATCTGAGAAAGACAGGTTCAAATTCCAGACACTGGTATTATGGGGAACCCAGTACAAAAGATATGCTCAGACCCATCAGCAAAAGAAAAAAAAAAAAACTGTCAAGAGAGCAAGAGGACTTAGGTTCTCAGAACAGAGGCAAAAGAGAGTAAGGAATTTTAAGTAATTCAGGTCAGAAAATTATCTTACAGTGGCATAATATATGTATTTTTATCCAGCAGGATTTGGCTGAAATACAACATGAGTGTAAAAACTGGAGAATGATGAAACTTGTGGAGTATGAAAATATTGACATAGAAGAAAGACAGAGATAAGTTTGCCCAAAGGCCTATCCTAGCTATTTTTAATTGGAAATTGCCTTTTTGATGGCTTGCTTTAATCTTGATGCTCTAGAAGAGGCTGAATCATTGTGTGAATATTGATTAGATACTTAATGACTCTACTTTAGTCTTCTAAGACCAGCATGTTCTGGTTCTCTGGCTCCTGCTGGTCATTGAATCCTTCCATTATTACCTATGATAAGTTATAAAGAGAACCCTAGGACACACTGAGAGCCGTTCGAGGGATAATAGTTTGGTCTGTGGAAGTCAGATAAAGTCTGTCTAGAAAGTAACGTTTAACTTAAGATCTAAAGTATGAGAGAAATTTAACACAGAGAAAGACAATAAGGACATTTATATAATCAGAAGGCATGGCCTGTGCGAAGATTCTGAGGCCAAAAACTAGCAAGGTAATTGTTACTTGGTTCTATTTTAACGTTCTTCCAAGATCTACTGCCTAGTTAAAGCTCTGGAGAAGAGGGAATAAAGGTAGTAGATTAGTATATTCCTTTACAGTGATGTCTAACCTGTTCGGGGAACAAAAGAGGTGGAAGTGGGAAAAATGAACTAGTGTTTATAGAGATCTAGTTTCCTATTTCCCACTACTTTGCCCCAAGTTTCTGTATTGGATATTAAAAATAATATTTGGCAGTTCTGACATTTCAAAACATTCTAGCTGACCTCCAATCATAGGTAGAAATAATAGCAAACCTCAATGTCAAAAGAAGTTATTCTAAGAAAAAGTTTTTTATATGTTTCCATTTGTTAGTAGTGAATGACTTGGAACACAATATATATTTACTCAGCTGTGCATAACAATTACCAAACAGCTAAATGGTCAAGGATTTTCATAAAGTAAAACACAAATATCTGATATTTACGTTTTAAAGTCTCTCCCTTTCAAAACATCATATTTTAGCCTCAGCATGGGTATTCCCTGCTGACACTTAAGATTTGAATGACAGAACGGATCAGCCACTATATTTTGTTTCCATTGGGATCACATTATCAACCTATAATTTTTCCATATTAGAAAATGGCACTGGTTTTCAAATAATGAGCAGTTACATTATGGCTCCCCCTGTCCCCGCTACCTAAAGCTAGTGCCATTTGTATGCTCTTACTAGAAAACAGAGACATATGGATCTGTTTTAGTCACATATAGACAGAAGCCTTGGGCCTCTGAGACACATAGTCATGCCATCATGTTTATTCAGAAACAGATAGATGGTTAGACAGATTCACTGATTGATAGGGACACAGTTCAAACTTTTTTCAGAGAAGACCTATCAAAACATTAAAATTCATTCTGAAAATCTTCAACACTATAAGTTATGAGGTTCCCTGATGAGGGTAAATATAATGATCATCCATGGTTTTAGAATTATTTTTTTATCCTTTTTAAAAAATATTTATTTATTCCCTTTTGTTGTACTTGTTGTTTCATTGATGTAGTCATTATTGTTGTTGTCATTGTTAGATAGGACAGAGAAATGGAGAGAGGAGGGGAAGACAGAGAGGAAGGAGAGAAAGATAGACAGCTGCAGACCTGCTTCACTGCCTGTGAAGCGACTCCCCTGCAGGTGGGGAGCCAGGGGCTCGAACCGGGATCCTTACGCCAGTCCTTGAGCTTTGCACCATCTGCGCTCAACCCACTGCACTATTGCCCAACTCCCGGTTCTAGAATTTTTAAAGACAACTACATTCAGGAGAGAGTGGTACTATCTACATAGTCTATTGAAAATGAAAGAGAAAAAGTGAGAAGGAGGGAAAATAACTTTCTGGCCTTCAAGTCTAGGGTAGCTAAAGTCACAACAATAAGATCAATTTTTGTGAAATAACAATAAGGTCAATTTTGAGTTCATTTATTGATACCTCTCATTTTCCATGGAGTTGTAAAAGATGAATTCAAAGAGAATGGATTATGAGCTTAACACTCAGTGTCAACATGTAGAGCTAAGTTTTATCCGGAGGTACTCATCTGAGATACAACATAAATAATTACAAACAGTAGCTTGGCTGGACAGATGGACAAGTTTCTCAGGAAAGAAGAATGACATGTGATTTTCCTCATATTTCAAAGAAGAACCTCTAAATGTGAAAATTCTAACATAGACACAAATATATGATGTGACCTTTGTATAGGTTGTTGAATGACTTGGGAAAAGGGACCAAAAAAGACTGACTTTCTCCATCCCTTGAGTGACTTTTGAAGGGGAAATGATGGGGCTATGAGATACTGGCTTAGAGCCCTAGAGAGACAGGATGACCACTGAAAGTTGAGGCATCTACCCCACTGACAGATAAACAGAGGCTCAAATGGGTTGTTCAACTAGCCTATGTCCATGCAGTTATTTATTTATTTTCATTAGTGATTTACAAAAGTATGAGATAATAGGAACATAGTTCCATACCTTTCCCACCACCAAAGTTATGTGTCTCCATTCCTTCCACTGGAAACTGCACTAGTTCATATGGGTTGACTATTATTTCTATAATTATATATATACATATATCCATTTTTCTATGCTTTCTCTTCCTTTCGAAGTCACATCTACTACTTATGGGTGCCACCCCCCCCTTTATTTCCTCTTCTTTCTCTGGGTCCTCATGAAACTGGAATTCAGATCCCTCTGGTCATCTTTCCTTAATATTTACCCCTCTGAGAGTACAGATCAAAATTCTTTTTGGGACACAGAAGGTGAAAGGTCTGGCTTCTATAATTGTTTCTCCACTTGACATGAGCATTGACAGTTCAATCCATACCCCCAGTCTGTATCTATCTATCCTTAGTGGGGTACGACCCTGGAAAGTGAGATTCTAGAACACATTGTTGAATTTGTCTGCCCAGGGAGTCCAGGATGAAATTATTGTAACATTGACAACTTGGTGGCTGTATGCAATAAGATATAACACAGGACAAAATGTTGAATGAGCAGGAACAGAAAAGTGGGAATAGGGAAGATGAGAATAGGGACTTTAGGGTGGATAGAAGCCAGAAAATCTATTTAATTTTTTTTTTTATTTGGCCTCCAGGGTTATTGCTGGGGCTTGGTGCCTGCACCATGAATCCAATGCTCCTAGAGGACATTTTTTCCCTTTTGTTGCCCTTGTGGTTTATCGTTTTTGTAGTTATTGTTATTGTTGTTATTGCTCTCATTGTTGTTGGATATGATAGAGAAAAATCAAGAAAGGAGGGGAAGAAAGAGAAGGGGGAGAAAAAGATAGACATCTGCAGACCTGCTTCACTGATTGTAAAGCGACCCTGCCCCTTAACAAGGATACTTATACCAGTCCTTGTGCTGTATGCTATGTTCACTTAACCCACTGCTACTGCCCAGCCCCCTCAAGTATGTTTCTAAGGGCCCATGACTGGTAATTTTTGCTGGAGCTTGATAGCTAACCTGCAGGTGAACTAAAACTATTAACTGGGAAGATAGTGTCAGAGCTGAGAATAGGACTAAAAATTTGCATCAGGGTAAAAATTAGCTCCCAAATTTGAAGTAAATATATAAATACAATTAACTGATCTTCCCAGGGGCCCATATCTATTCATATTAAGCATAGGAACCTGTATAACCTCCCTGTCAGTCTGTGTTTGCAGTCCATGGTCTTAGCTGAGGACATTCTTTCTAGTCTACACTCATTTCAGGAGTCCACACAGTTATTAAAGTTACTAGATAGTTGTGGTTGTTTTTCCTTCTGCAGAGTGTTTGTTGTTGTTGTCTTTTTACTACTTTTTCCTCTCTTGAAAGCCTGAAGATTATTTCTGGTCTCCTATGATTTGCTCTGCTATGCTATCTGTGGATTACACACAAAAACTCAGCTGGCTTTGTCAAGTGACAATCAATGTTACAAAGGTCCAGAAAACCAAGAATCCTGGAGGATGAACTCTCACCATTTGACCTGGTGTCCCAGGAGATGACTGAGTGATTGATCTCCCAACTGGGCTCCAGAAGGATGTGGTGCAGAGATCTAAGTGAGAGGTCCCTAAAGAGGCAATGGGCCAACAGCGTGACCTTCACAGAAGACATGAAGACAATACTCCTCCACAAATGGAGCAGTTTAATTAAATATAACCAGACATTTTAATTTAAATTGGCACACAGATATAATTTTATGTTAGTCTTTTATCCTAATCTCAAACAAGGCCTTAAGATCTCTTTTGTTCATAATATTCGCTAGGAAAAATAGAGCTATAGTTAGATCATATTCTGAAGCAAACATTATATTTTCCTTTTCTTTCTTTTTTTTCTAACATTCACAGATGACACTCTACTAGGCTATTTAATTAGTTTTTCTATAAAACACATTTGCAAGTATAATCTGCTTTAAAGGTAATGGTATTAGAGTTTGTAAATGCTCAGTTAAAGATTTAGGTGAATATGATTGCCCCCTCAGTAAGCACTTTGAAATTTTGTTCATGGAAATTAGATTTTTGATGCTGTTTCATTTCCCATGTGGCACGTTATCATCTCATTAGCTACATTTTCCATTAGGCTATTACTGCAGACCTAGCTACAATGTAAAAACAAGTGGTAAAACAAACAAACAAACAAACAAAAAACCCAGCGGGATATTGTGAACAATTTCAGTGACACCTTACCACTAAAGGAGAAGATGACAAGATGCAACCCTATTCTGTTCATAATGACATTATAGGAACCAGACTGTCTCCTGTTCAAGTCATGAATGATTTAGAAATTAAATAGGAATGAGGCTTGAAAGCTTCAAATTGTTGGATGGATGGGTTTAACCAAGGCAGCCCTGAAATTGTCAATGCACAATGTTGTCTATATCATGCTATCATTGTTCATTTGGGGTCACATAAGGATCACATTAATACATTGTCAGCTGACACCATAGGAGGACAACTAGGTAGAAAGTCATTCTTTCTCAGAAACAATTAAATACCCAATTGATGTAGGGCACAGAAGACAATCTTTTTTAAAAAATCTTTTAAAAATATTTATTTATTTGATAGACCCAGAGAGAAATTGAGAAGGGAGAGGAAGATAGAGAAGTAGAAAGGCAGAGACAACTGCAGCGCTAGTCACCACTTGTGGAGCTTTCCTTCTTCAGGTGAGGACTAGGAGTTTGAACCAGGAGACCGTAATGTGTGAGCTTTACCAGGTGCATCATTCCCTAGCCCCTGAAAACCTTTCCTTCACTGGTGCTAATCATCATGCTCAGCTCATAGATTATATAGGAAGGGTTTTGGCATTATTTTCTCTCTCTACATCAGTCAAAGATGTGACTTTGGCATGTTGGGCTTTGTGGAGGCTGATGGCTGAAGACTGTAATTGTAGAAAGATTTTAAAAATCTTTATATGGGAGAAAGAGCAGCCATTGGAATTAAACTCATTATCTTAAGAGTCTGTTCCACATTAGCAAGACAGGGAAGATGTGAAGACTCAGAGAAACTGAAGGACAGATTTTGCAATGCATTAGACACAGGTGTATTTTTTTTCCAGACAACTCTGATTTAGACTTATCTTCAATGTTTTGAGAGAGGGAGGGAAGTATGAAAAAATAGAGGAACAACATGAACATAGTTACTCATGTAAAATGAATAGAAAGAAGTCATATGTCAATATACTGTTAAAGGCAATTATATAACATTTTTCTCTTGTTCACACACAAGAAAACTAGAACGTAGATGATAAGCATCTAGAAGATAATGAAACATAATTTTAAGGGTTCTGACCCCTTTTATTTTTATATTATTTTATTGAGATTACTGGTTTATAATACAGTTGTTGACACATAGGTAAAATTCCTCGTGTCCCCATGACAGGCATCTGAAAAACAGACTCATCCCCAATTTCGGACTTTTTCCACTAGCATGTATCAATGCCTCAAATCATTCCCCCAACTATCCCCTCTACCATACTTCCTCAGAGTTCTTTGCTTTAGTTTAACATACCAAATCCAGTAAACATTTTGCTTTGTGTTTTTTCCCTTTGGTCCTTGTTTCTTAACTTCCACAGCTGAGTAATATCCCAGTGTGTATATATACCACAACTTTCATCTTGGTCCAGTCCCTGTGGAGAGCAATCTGGAGAATTCTCACAATACTAGAAATGGACCTATCCCATGACCCAACAATGCTTCTCCTGGGGATATATCCAAAGGAAACAAATTCAATCCAAAGATATCTATGCACATCTATGTTGACAGAAGCACAATTTGTAATAGTCCAAACACAGAAGTAGTCCATGTGTTCAACTACAGATGAGTAGCAGAGAATCATTAGATAGAGCTCAGTACACAGTCTGCACTGCTACAAAAGTAAGTGAAAACAAGTCTAGATCAGAGCTTCACATCGGCAGTCACCAGCAGAACTGTCCTGGTTATTAAAGGAACTTATTAATGCTTTTCATGAGGTAAGTAAGTGGGTGAGGGAAGCTTGATTGGGAATTTAAGAGCAAGTACTTGTAACTCTCTACTGTCAACTCTATAATAGAGAAAACGATAGTGAAACTGAGGGCTGGTGTCCTAAGTCTAGAATGAAACCACCTGAGTCAAGTGCTACCCTTGCAACTTACTAACACTTATTAGGATGGAAAATGTTAGTGTTGCTACAATTTCTGACACTCATTGTATTGAACTGTCAGGACCCATCTCCACATCCTACAAAATAATAGGGAAAGTATGCCCCTATTCATCCATATCTATTTATTTATTAGCATTAACTTCTTTCTATATACTGATGATGTTTCTCTCTACACCAGAAGCAATCTTCCCCCTTCATCTGTGCTTGTGACAACACCTTTCTCCAGAGGAAAAAAAAGCCATTGCATAGAGCAAATGTATATATTGAATAAATTAATGTATCAATCCCAATGTTGTATATTGCAAACAGGTTTATAGAAGTTTTCTAGTGTGAATTTAAAAAGCAATTAGTAGATACTGGACTAAGTTCAGTAACCAGAAGGTATAGGGCCATTGAGATTTTAAAAGAATGTATACCAGAGGAGGCTGCTGAGAAATCCCATATAGAAGGAATATGGGAAATATTAGAAAGTCATCCTAAATGACTACCACTCTGGAATGTAGCCTTGGACAAGTTACTTAACTTTTTCCTGGTTGGGTTATAAACTAGAATGATAATTGCATTATCTTAATCATAGAACTACTATGAGATTGAAATATATATATATATATATATATATATATATATATATAGAGAGAGAGAGAGAGAGAGAGAGAGAGAGAGTGAGAGAAAGTGAGAGAGGGAGAGGGGGAGGGGAGGGAGGGGGAGTGGAGAGGAAGAGGGAGAGAGGGAGAGGGAGAGAGAGAGGGAGAGGGAGAGAGAGAGGGAGAGGGAGAGGGAGAGGGAGAGGGAGAGGGAGAGGGAGAGAGGGAGAGGGAGAGGGAGAGGAGAGGGAGAGGGAGAGGGAGAGGGAGAGAGGGAGAGGGAGAGGGAGAGGGAGAGGGAGAGGGAGAGGGAGAGGGAGAGGGAGAGGGGGAGGGGGAGTGGAGAGGGAGAGGGAGAGAGGGAGAGGGAGAGGGAGAGGGGGAGGGAGAGGGAGAGGGAGAGGGAGAGGAAGAGGGAGAGGGAGAGGGAGAGGGGGAGGGGGAGGGGGAGTGGAGAGGAAGAGGGAGAGAGGGAGAGGGAGAGGGAGAGGGAGAGGGGGAGGGGGAGGGGGAGAGGGAGAGGGAGACAGGGAGAGGGAGAGGGAGAGGGAGAGGGGGAGTGGAGAGGAAGAGGGAGAGAGGGAGAGGGAGAGAGAGAGGGAGAGGGAGAGGGAGAGAGGGAGAGGGAGAGGGAGAGGGAGAGGGGGAGGGGGAGTGGAGAGGAAGAGGGAGAGAGGGAGAGGGAGAGAGAGAGGGAGAGGGAGAGGGAGAGGGAGAGAGGGAGAGGGAGAGGGAGAGGGGGATGGGGAGGGGGAGAGGGAGAGGGGGAGAGGGAGAGGGAAAGAGGGAGAGGAAGAGGGAGAGGGAGAGAGGGAGGGGGAGAGGGAGAGGGAGAGGGGGAGGGGGAGAGGGAAAGAGAGAGAGGAAGAGGGAGAGGGAGAGAGGGAGAGAGGGAGAGAAGGGAATGCACCAAGGCCTTATACAGTCCTTAGAATGTAGTGAATGTTCCCTTGATGTTAAGCATTATTATTGTTTTATTATCTTGACAAAAATCTGCAAAGTTTACAATCCCAGGGGAAAAAAGGATCTCAACACTTGTTTCCCAGTTTATACTGTAGGTTTGTTATTCTTTTGGTAATTCTGGAGTGTTTCCAAATATAGTTATATTTGGCCCTGTGGATTTGGGGGTTTTAGTTTATGTGGCAAGGGAAAATCTTTGATTTGATTTTCTATTTTCATAATGCAACCCCCCAATCATGTTTGTTCTAATGTATCATGAAATATGTTTAATGTTCCACTTCTTCACAAAATAAAATGTTAATGCTTGAAAGATCATTTACATATGGCCTACTAGTTATTTAAGAAAACAGCAATTAAACATGTCGAGATAATTAACACTGTGCACATGATTAACAATGCTTTTTAAATGCTAGACATTAATGGAATAGATGCCAAATAAATGTAATCCCACACTTCAGTTAGAATTTTTTGTTAATTATATTAATTAAAAAATTTAAAACAACCACATGCATTCAAATGAAATGTGTATTTGAAAAGTTTAAATACTCAAGGAAATATGGGAGATGGGGGCCTGCACTGAGGACAAAATATAATGGATTAACCTTGTCTTTTTAAATCCCCACCAGAGGACAGTGTAATTAAGTACAAGAAATAACCTGCTCATCTGCTCAACTGTCCACAATGGATTCATCCAACCCTTTTATATACATAATTTGTTTTCAAGCTAACTTGCCTGCTGGTAGCCAACAAAATGGAATTATTCAGCAGCTGTGATTCAAATGTTATTCCCTGGATCTGAGTCCTGTGTTGACCCCACAACATGGATTCTAAAAGGAACACATGGAAATGTTGCATGACGATATTCTCAGATTAGTCCCTTGACTATCTAGGTAATCATCATAGACCTAGCAAACCAAAGAGATGTTTATATGCTCTTATATTTGTAGCAACAAATGCAAAATCCCAGAATAACTCCCTAGGTCACTATATCAGTGGCCACTATCTGCCATTTGGGGTACTGAAATATACAGGCTATTTTGTCCTTGTAATGTCTACTGAGTCACTGACACATGAACTTTCACCAATAAGAGGCCCTTAGATACAGAAAAAGTCTTCAACTAACCATTTCCTCCACTTAGTAGCCGGGTAATCTTGGGACAAGAGCATTTTTTGCCTCAATGTGTCTAGACTTATAGATGGGGATATTGTTATGATTAATGGAGTTATTTTGAGTATTGAAGTGAAATAATCCCTTGAATGTTAATTCCATTTCACTTGTTTCAATTTTTTTAAGTTCTTAGTATTCATACGGCTGCAACAGAAAAATTTAACTTGAGGAGAGAGAAAGAAGGAAAGGGGGACAAAGAAACTTAAATATTCCAATTCTTCAGTGAACTGTTAAGAGATAACATATATATATATATATATATATATATATATATATATATATATATATATATGTCAGGCTGTGCCATGGAGAAGAGAGAGAGATCTGGAGCGAAGAGGAAACACAAATCTTTATTTGTGCTGGCACCTCAGAGTTGGGTGCGAGAGAAACAGGTTGGGCCACGTGGAGGTAGTGAAAATGGCTGCCTTACGCAGTAACCTTTCCTGCTTTTAAACACCGAAGTGAAGCTCCGCAAGAGAGAGAGGTGCAGAAAGAGAAGGGCTTTTATAGGAGTAGCTTTCGCCAAGAATGGGAAGGGGGAGGAGTAACCATAGCACTCCAGGGTAGGATAACAACTCTCTCGTGAGAATGGGAAGGGGGAGGAGCAACCAGAGCACCGCAACCATTGGGGGGGGATAGACAATGCCCTGAGGTCATCCGAGAATGTCCCAACTCTCGCAGGAACTAGCAATAGCCCGAGGGGACAACATGGCAGATGTGACTGTGTCTGCACAATTTCCCAGCACATATATATATATATATATTATATAATATATAACATATTATATAAAAGGCTCTGATTATATGACTAAAGGTCAGAGTATGAATGCACTGGATGATATATAGGAGGTGAACAGGTCAAGTAATGGCTGGAATCTGGGTTTTATTTCCAAGATATAATTATGAAAATGAGGTAATAGCAAGGGGGAGCTGACATTAATTGATCATTAATAGCAGATTTGATTCTATATCTGATGCTTTACTTATACTCTTTAAATAGTTGGAGAGATTTAAAACTCTGATTTAAATTTATGTTTTGGTATTTGAGGATCTAGGTGAAAAAGTTTATTGCTGGGATTATTTTTGCCTGCTGGGAGGATTCTTATCCTGAGGAATGAATTTTTCCTTAGGCTAGTTCTCAGCTCACAATATGTTCTTGGTTGCTCTAAAATTATGGTGTTTCAAAGAGAATCAGGGGGGATTAAAAAGATAGGACTTAGCCCTGAAAATATCTCTCTGACTCAGAATCCCTGCATCAAAGTAGTGTAATAGTATTTCTAATGGTATTCTTCCATAGTATAAATAGAGCTGAGTTTGAGTGTCTCCATATTGAATATGCTTCTGACTTCAAGCTCAAATTGAACACAAATCCTTCTTATGAATCTCTAGAAGAAACTATTTATTTGAATTTTTATGTCTAAAAGATAATTTTATAAGCCTAGAGTCTGAAAAATGTAGCAAAATTTGAAGTATTTTCATGTTTCCAAGACTTTACCCTACACCTTACCGACCACTCGCTAGTTTTTTATCAAAGTGACAATTTTTCTTCTTCTTCTTATTTTTAAAATATTTTTATTTATTTATTATTATATAGAGACAGAGAGAAACTGAGAGAAGAGGGGAAGAGAAGGAGAGAGAGAGAGACAGAGAGACAGAGAGAGAGAGAGAGACCTGTAGCCCTGCTTCATCATTCATGAAGCATTCCCCCTGCAGGTGGGGACCGGGGGCTTGAACTGGGTCTTTGTATACTGTAATGTGAACACTTACCCAGGTTCACCACCTCCCTCCTCAGTAGTTTCCCTTGTGTCTCACCATCCCTTTTATTACTTATTGCTTATCATTAGTTATTCAATATCATTCCAATAATGGTCTCCTCCAAGAAGTTTTAACTAACTATGCTTCCCATTCTCTAAGTTTTCATGTGTTCCTTATTGTCTCTTCATCCTTTCACAATAACAAATATCTCAAGTAAGGTGCTGTATCTTCATCTCTGTACAATAATACTTAACTACTCATGCCAACAAAAAATTGGGCCCACCAAAATTTTTTCACAGTCAATCTGGTCAAAATGTTGAGGTCCCATGGAATCTAAATATGACTTCAGCAGCCCAGACAAGAAATTGCTGGCAGAACCCCAGCTCATCCACATTAGTATAAACACAGATGAAACTCATTAGCACAGACCCTGGAGAAAGAATGGGAACTATTTTGAGCAAGCAGTTTAACCCATATCCTCACACTATGTCCATCTGTAGCCACAAGCACTGGAGAGGAAGGTCAGCAATTGTCCCATAATTTAATCAACACAAGAGCTAATCTTGGCAATTCATGCAAAAAGAACCACTTGTTCCTCAGTTGCCTTTTGTTGGACCTCATTACAGCTCAGCCTGAATGTGGAATTTTCCTTTTTCTTCCTGTCTTCTGGTTCTTGACATTTTTCCCTGCTGTGGAGTAGCACTCTGAGAAACTTCCATATGCCTGAGATGTATCACTAATGTGCTGATTCTAGTTTAGGATTTCTAGTACAGAACCTAAAATTTGGAGAATCAAATAGGTTATCAAGTCAATAACTCTTTCCACAGGTTGATGGAACATGTAATTTTCAGCTGCCTATTCAAATGACAAAGGAAATTTTATGAACATCAGTTCAAATCAGAACATGGATGAGGCCTTACAGTGATGTTTTATACAATATCTCCTAGAGATTCCTGTGGGCAATCAAAGCTGAGAATATTGTTCTACATTAGTAGAACATCTACTACTCAGAACATGTACTACATCTCAGAATGTAGTCATCATATCAGCAGCAGTATCACTTGGGAAATTGTCAGAAAAACAAATTCTTTGTGAATATATAATCAAATTAATTGTAGCCAATTAATAGAATATTATTCAGCAGTAAAAATGGAATGGAGGTGCCAGCTGTGGTTCCCCCCAGCTGAGTATACATGTTAGAAGGATCTTGGTTCAAACCCGAAGTCCCTACCTGCAGGGGAAGGATTTACTAGTGATGAAGTAGTATTTCAGGCCTTTTTCTTTCTCTCTCCCTATCTTCTCCCTCCCTTTCAATTTCTCTCTATCTTGTCAACTTAATTAATTAATTAAACACAGAATGGAATACTAAACATGTTTACATGCCAAAATAATATGCTAAGTGAAATAAAGTAGATACAAAGTACTATATATAGTTTGGTTCCAAAATAGGCAAATATATAGAAACAGAGTAGATTAGTGTGGAAATGGAACTTTTACTGGGTATCATTAGGTAACATATTTTAATGTAATAAGTTATAATTCACTACAAATAAAAGTTGTGAAACACTATAACGTACGTTCTACTTTTTAAAGACAGTGGATTTAGTCTTGCCAAGGGATGAAGATGGAGACAGAAATTAATAGCAAATAGGTGCAAATAATCTTCGTTGAATGATGGAAATCTTCTGTTATGGTGATGGTCATATAAGTAGGACAAGTTTTTAAAAAACCATTGGCTTGTATATTTCATATATAAGTATATATAAATATATATACATATATATTAAAAATAGGAAAACAGAAATTTAAAGTTTTCTATCTATACTCCATGCCTCCTAAATGATGTTAGAGTAGGGTGCAGAAAAATGTGTTTAACAGATCCTCTGATATCTCTGAAAGGCATTCATATTGGAGAAACCTTGATTTAGGGTGTGAGGGACTTAACAACTACCTTATGCTGGATATGGGTCTTAGTAAGCATTTTTGCACAGTACCTTCCATGAAACTGCTCTGGAGAACTGCAACACTATAACA
Organism: Erinaceus europaeus; assembly: GCF_950295315.1. NCBI lineage: Eukaryota > Metazoa > Chordata > Mammalia > Eulipotyphla > Erinaceidae > Erinaceus > Erinaceus europaeus. Next base: position 92,529,639 of record NC_080162.1, read on the forward strand.
CAACAGTATTCCTGGAATCATGGGGGTAAAAATCTCTTGGTTATTGTAAAGAAAGTTCTGTTTCATATATTAATCTATGGTGGTTGTGTGAATCTGGAAAACTTATTTGTCTTCTTAGTGTCAGTAGACTAAGCTATAGATGTGAAATCTATATTTCCCCTCAGGTTGTCTGTGCAGAGAAAATTAGGGGACAAACTTGAAATCTATTCACAATGATAGAGTGATATTAGGTACTGGCACAATATGTGCTGAGGAGAATAATAGAAATGGGTCCATTTTCCTTCATTAAGACTGAAAAAATCCAGCCCCTTTTGGGAAACTCTTCATAGAATTTTCTGATGCATTGGTGAAATTTTGTGCTGCTATATTTAGGTAGTTATTATTCCAACAAATACATATTCTTCTAGATACCTTCTTGCCTCTGGGTCTTATTTGAGGCTGCTTATTTTCAAAGTCATTTCTGTCTTCTATTTGGAAAAAGCTTAAGGACAGTGCTGTGGATCCAGTTTCATACTCTTTGTTACCACAAAAGCAGAAAGCAGAAATAGGGCCTTTACTGGGGAGATCACCACCTCTGTCCTTTGTACTCCCTGACCTGGAAAGTGAACAAAATGTCACAGGAGAATAATGCATACTGGTTCCCCAAAGTAATCCATTTTAAGTGCTAAGAAAATTCCATCTTAGCCCTAGTGAGACAAGAAGCAAATATAATCAGCTTTCAGTGAAACATATTCTAAAGTGATATATAGCACTTTATAGCAATTGGAGCACAAGTCAAGACATAATCAACTAATCATTGATAAACATTCATAATTCAGATGTGAATCAAGCTACTTTACAGAGAGACACCCTTTCATTATCATACTGAAATGCTGGCATAAGTGTGTATGTGTGGCATTTGAACCAGGGAAAACAGCAAAGAGCTGTGTTGTGGGACAGGAAGACTAAGAAATACTAAACGTTTTTTCATCTTCTAGTATCCTTACCTACCTTTCCAGCCTAAAAAAAAAAAAAAAACAACTTGTGACTATCTTCTTGAATGCCTCGAAGATAGTAATTTTAACCTGTTTTTTTTTTTTACTTCCAGTTACTTAATAAGGTGATGTTCAGTTAGTTGTTGAAATGGGTAAGCCTTCATACAGATCAATATGAATTTTCAATCATTTATCACTTTGTGTTTTTTTTTATTTCTTTATTGGGGGATTAATGCTTTACATTCAACAGTAAAAAATATAGTTTTTATATGCATAACATTTCTCAGTTTCCAACATAACAATACAGCCCCCACTCTGTCATCATTTTTGGACATGTACTTTCCCCCACACCCACAACAGATTTTTTTAATTTGGTGCAATTCCAGTTCAGGTTCTACTTGTGTTTTCTCTTCTGATCTTGTTTTTCAAAATCTACCTGAGAGTGTTATCATCCCATATTCATCCTTCTATTTCTGACTTATTTCACTTAACATGATTTCTTCAAGCTCCATCCAAGATGGGCTAAAAATGTGGAAGTCACCGTTTTTGATAGCTGAGTAGTATTCCATTATGTATATATACCACAACCTGCTCAGCCACTCATCTGTTGTTGCACACCTGGATTGCTTCCAGGTTTTGGCTGTTACAAATTGTGCTACTAAGAACATAGGTATACACAAATCTTTTTGGATGGGTGTTGGGTTCCTTAGGATATATCCCCAGGAGAGGAATTTCAGGATCATAGGGTAGGTCTACTTCTAGCCTTCTGAGAGATCTCCAGATTGCTCTCGACATAGGGTGGACCAATTTACATTCCCACCAGCAGTGCATGAGGGTTCCTTTGAACCCACAGCCTTCCAGCATGTGTTGATGTTACCTTTTATGATGTATGACATCCTCACAGGAGTGAGATGGTATCTCATTGTTGTCTATATTTGCATTTTGCAATCAAAGACTTGGAGCATTTTTTCATGTGTTTCTCAACCTTTTGGATCTCTTTTGTGGTGAATATTCTGTTCATGTCCTCTTCCCACTTTTGGATGGGGTTATTTGTTTTCTTGTTGTTGAGTTTGGCAAGCTCTTTATTTATTTTGGTCATTAGCCTCTTGTCTGATGTATGGCATGTAAAGATCTTCTCCCATTTTGTGGGGGGTCTCTTGGTTTGGGTAGTGGTTTCTTTTGCTGTGCAGAAGTTTTTAAATCTGATGTAGTCCCATAGGCTTATACTTGCCTTAGTCTTCTTTGTAATTGGATTCATTTCACTGGAGATGACTTTAAAATGTATGCAGAAATGAGTTGTGCATTTTCCTCTAAGTATCCGGTAGTTTCTGGTCTAACATCCAAGTCTTTGATCCACTTGGAATTTACTTTCGTATGTGGTGAAATATAGTGGTTCAGTTTCATTCTTCTGCATGTTTCAACTTATTTTTTCCAACACCAATTTTTGGAGAAACTCTGTTTTCCCTATTTAACAGTCTGGGAAACTTTGTCAAAGATTAGATGTCCATAGGTATGAGGCTTACTTCTGGGCTCTCAATTCTATTCCACTGGTCAGTGTGATATTCATGTTCCAGTACAAAGCAGTTTTGATTACAATGGCCCTGTAATACAATCTGAGATCTGAAAGTGTGATGCCTCCAGTTCTGTTGTTTCTTCTAAGATTGGGCAATTCTAGGTCGTTTCCAGTTCCAGATAAACATTTGTAGCATTTGTTCTAATCTCTTAAAAAATGTGGTTGGCATCTTGATGGGGATAGCATTAAATTTGTAGATGGCTCTGGGAAATATATTTATTTTAATGATGTTAATTCTTCCAACCCATGAACATGGAATATCTTTCCACTTCTTTGTGTCTTTTTCTATTTCTTGCGTGGTGACTCATAATTTTCACTATGCAAGTCTTCCACTTCATTGGTTAGATTTATTCCTAGATATTTTATTGTTTTAGTTGCTTAGTAAAAGGAATTGATTTCTGGATTTCATCTTCTTCTAACTGAGTGTTTGCATAGAGGACTCCACTGACTTTTGTTGTTAATTTTGTACCCTGATAGGTTACTGTACAGCCTGATGATTTCCAAAAGCTTCTTGCTGGGTTCTTTAGGTTTTTCTATGCATACTATCATGTAATTCTGCAAATTTGTCAGTGTTTTTCTCTGCTTCTATAGGTATGGCCATGTGGTTTTTGGTCTTGCTTTAGTTGATGTGGTGGATCAAGTTGATTGATTTACATATATTAAACCAACCTTGCATCCCTGGGATAAACCCCACTTGGTCATGATGAACAGTCTTTTAAATATACTACTGTATTCAGTTGACTAGAATTTTGTTCAATAGTTTAGCATATGTGTTCATCAGAGATATTGGTCTGTAGTTTTCTATTTTTGGTTGTGTCCCTGTCTGCTTTTGGTATCAGAATGGTGTTGGCTTATTGAAGCTGGGAGGGAATATTCCAGTGTCTTTAATCTTCTGGAAGACTTTTAAAAGTAGAGGTATTAATTATTCTTTGGAGGTTTTGTAGAATTCATTTGTAAAATCATCTGGTCCAGGACTTTTAATCTTGGGAAAGATTTTGATAACTGTTTCAATTTTGTTAGGTGTGGTAGGCCTGTTCATGTTATCTAGTCCTTCTTTATTTAATTTTGGAAGTTGTAGGTAACTAGGAAATCATCCATTTCTTCCAGGCTCTCTTGGTGGCATAGAAGCCTCACATGATATGTTGAATTTCTGCAGAGTCTGTTGTGATATCTCCTTTTTCGTTTACAATCTGATTTATTAGGCTCTTCACCCTTTTTTATGTAAGTCTGGCTAAAATTTTGGTGACTTTGTTCACTTTTTCGAAGAACCAACATTTACTTTTGTTGATCTTTTGTATGGTTTTCTTATTTTCAATGTTATTGATTTCTGCCCTTACTTTAGTTATTTCTGTCCTTCTGGTTGCTTTAGGGTTCCTTTGTTTTTCTTTTTCTAGGTCTTTAAGGTGTGCCATCAGGTTGTTTGATTGTCCTTTTTCTTGTTTCCTAATGTGTGCTTGTATGGCTATGAACTTCCTTCTCAGTACTGCTTTAGCTATGTCCCAAATATTTTGATAGCTTGTATATTCATTTTCATTGAACTCTCAAAACATTTTTATTTCTTCCTTTATTTCCTCGTTGATCCAGAAGTTGTTAAGTAATGTACTGTTGAGTTTCCATATTTTCAACTATTAGTAATTGTCTGTTGATTGTTAAGTATTAGTTTAATTCCACTGTGGTCTGAGAAGATGCATGGGATGATTTTAGTACTCTTGAATTTATTGATGTTGTCTTTGTGGCCTAATATATGCTCTTTTCTTGAGAATGACCCATGTGTACTTGGGTAGAATGTGTATTCTAGTTTCTTGGGACGAATGACTCTGAAAATGTCCAATACAGTTCTAGTTTATCTATCTACTCATTTAGCTCCCTTACATCTTTATTGATTTTCTACCTGGATGATGTGTCAAGTTGAAAGAGAGGGTGTTGAAGTCCCTTGCTATTACTGTGTTGCTGTTAATATGTTGCTGTAGCTCTTTCAGTAGATGTTTGATGTATTTAGATGGCTTCTCATTGGGTTCATAGATGTTAATAATCATTAAGTCCTCTTGATTGACTGATTCACTGAGCAGTAAGTAGTGTCTATCCAAAACTTTTTAAATTTTATTTATTTTAAAGTCTATCTTGTCAGATATAAGAATTGATGTTTCTGCCATTTTGTGTGGGCCATTGGCTTGTATGATAATTTTCTATCCTTTCACTTTGAGTCTGTGTTTGTCCTGTTGAGTTAGGTGTGTTTCCTGTAGACAGTATAATGTTGGGTTGTTTTTTGTTATCTATGTTCCTACTCTGTGTCTTTTAATAGGTGTATTCAGGCTATTGACACTTATTGATTTCATAGATTGAAGATATTTTAGCACAATTCTTTTAGATTTTTTAGAGTTTTTTATATATGGCATATTTATGGTGGTCTGTTTATAGGAGACCTTTCAGAACTTCTTTCAGGGAAGGCTTGGTGATAGTTGATTCTTTCAACTGTTGCTTGTCTGAGAAGGTTTTTATGCCTCCATCTGGTCTAATATACAGTCTATCAGGATATAGCAGTCTTGGTTGAAATCCTTTCTTATTGAGCACTAAGTAGATATCTTGCCATTATTTTCTGGCCTGTGGTGTTTGTGTGGAGAAGTCTGCTGATAATCTTATGGGTTTTCCTCTGTAGGTGATTCTTTGTTTTTATCTTGCAGCCTTCAGGATTCTTTCTTTATCCTTATTCCTTTCCATTCTAAATATGATGTGTCTTTTTTTGCATTTTTTATATTTATTTTCCCTTTTGTTGCCCCATGTTTTATTGTTATAGTTATTATTGTTGTTCTTGATGTCATCACTGTTGGATAGGACAGAGAAAAATGGAGAGAGGAGGGGAAGAAAGAGACGGGGAGAGAAAGATAGACACTTGCAGACCTGCTTCACTGCTGCTGGTGGGGAGCCGGGGACTCGAACTGAGATCCTTACTCTGGTCCTTGCACTTTGTACCACATGTACTTAGTCCTCTGTGCTATTGCCTGACTCCCGTCTTGGTGTCTTTAAGTCTGGGTTAATTCTATTTGGGACTCTCTGGGATTCTTGAACTTTTATGCTTTTTATGTTGTCTAGACTAGAGAAGTTCCCAGCTATTATGTCTTGAAGAATGCTTTCTTCCCATCCCTCTCATTCTTTCTCTGGAAAGCTAATAATGCGTATATTATTTCTTTTGAAGTCATCTCATAGTTTTCTGTTGTTATTTTCAGTATCTCTTAATCTCTTTTTGATAATTCTTACTTGTTTTTAGTTGTCTCTAATGCATCCTTGATCATACTAATTCTCTCTTCAGCCTCATTTATTCTATTCTCTCTCCCCTCTACTGTTTTCTGGAGTTGATCTATTTTATTACCCTGTTCTGATGCTGTTTAACTTGTTCAGCTAGTTGTGTTCTTAGCTCAGCTATTTCAGCTTTCATCTCTCTAATAACCTTGAGATAATTATTGTTTTCTTCCAGAGTTTCCTCTGTTGTTTCTTCATTTCTGATGACAATTCTTTCAAACTCTTTACTCACTCCTGTGATTATTTCCTTAACAAGCATTTGGATGTTGACCTCATTATTTTGTGCTTCCACATTTTGAGGGCTTTTAGCTGGACTCTGGTCCTGGTTCATTTCTCCAATATTTATTCTTGTTGTTTTAACTATTCTATATAGTATGTTAAGAGGACCCTCTCTCAGTACTTTTCAAATTATTGATCACTCCTGCCTGGATTGACTTGTGTCTAGGTAAGGTACTTAAAGAGTTCACAGTTGTGGAAATTGACAGTTGTTTCAATGTTATTTCCATCTCTGAGTTGTAGTACAGTGGCTATTAAAACCTCTTTTTTTTCTTTTTTCTTTCCTGTAGGCTATGGGAGCCAGAAGGATTTTCAACTCCAAGTAGGCTATTAGCTTAATCCCTCACTCCTGACCAAGATATAAATCAGGGTGGGGGAGAGACAGTACAGTGGTTATGCAAAGAGACTCTCATACACTAAGGATCCAAACCTCTGGGCTCAATTCAGCTTCTCTGCCAAGCCAGGCAGCCCTGCTAGGTCCTGTGAGTTTCTAAACAAGTCCCCTTTATAGTCCGTAGGTTCTGAGGCAATTATTCACCATGTTCTCATAAGAAGAATAATGTGGAAAGACTCCTACTATATAGCCCCCTGCTTGGACACTGAGGTGTTGCTCAGGAGTTTCTTGGTCAGTTCTTTGTACCCAGATGTCAGCACAGGGCTTCCGCCCTGTTGCTCCAGCTTCTGAGGGCAGTAGCAATGGAGACTAACAGTTGCATTTGTTGAGTCTTTATGGAGTTCTCTCCTCACTTCAGCAGACATTTTGTTAGTAAAAATAGACTGGAAGTGGTGCCTCACCTGGTAAGCTGCCAGACTGTTATCAGCTGCACAATCTCTCCTTAAGCTCTCTCTGTCCTTGAGCCACATGTGTTTGAACTTACCATTGATTCAGTGGGTTACTTCTTCTTCTTCTAGCGTTTGCCCTTCTTCTGTAGCCAGTCAACAGCATCAGGTTGAGCCTGATGTAAAGTTTCGAGACCTCTGAAGGCATTCTAGTCCTGCCTTGTTGTGGTCCCAGGTGATCTTCTTTGTTATTCTTAGTTGATCCTGGAGAGGACAGGAGAGGAGAGAAACAGCTGCTGCTGCTCCATTGCCCCCCACTTTGTAAGTGTTTTTAAGAAAACTTCTATACCTTGGCCACTGAAGTGCACTTCCTGAATAGTTCTATACATTGCAACAAAGATCAATACATTCAGCATGTTCTACTAGCACTTATGATCTTCCTGTTAGGGGGCATTATTATTTGGAATTCATCTACATGGTAGAATTGGAGCATTTACTTGCCTTTTAAATTCCAACATTCATGCTTTGTATTTGGTCCCTCTTTGCGGCATCTTATATTTACATTTAAAAACACTTCCTCTCCACTATTCCAAGCTTGGGATCCATGATTGCTCAACAAATTGTTTGGCTTCATATGTTAACTCTCTTTTCAATCACCAGGTTCCAGATGCCACCAGGATGCTGGCCAGGCTTCCCTGGATTGAAGACCCCACCAATGTGTCCTGGTGCTCAGCTTCCCCAGAGACACACCTTACTAGGGAAAGAGAGAGGCAGACTGGGAGTATGGACCTACCAGTCAACGCCCATGCTCATCGGGGAAGCAATTACAGAAGCCAGACCTTCTACCTTCTGCAACCCTCAACGACCCTGGGTCCATGCGCCCAGAGGGCTAGAGAATGGGAAAGCTATCATGGGAGGGGGTGGGTTGTGGAGAATGGGTGGTGGGAATTGTGTGGAGTTGTACCCGTCCTACCTTATGCTTTTGTTCATTAATCCTTTCTTAAATAAAAAATTAAAAAATAATAAATAAAAATAAAAATAAAAACAGGTAGCAAGTTTGATACACTGGAACCAGATCCTCCTATTCATGTCTTACTTAGTTTGTGGGTTATCTGGAACAATAGAGTTGTGATGCCTTCTGTGTCCATACAGTGACAAGAGAACAAGTCCACATCCCTACTTGCTGCTTTTTGAGGCAGTCCTGATTGAGCCAAATCCATCTCCATTGAAACCTCTGAGTCCACTTCTGCTCGTAAGCTCTTTAAACAGCTTGCTCATCCTGTCTATAACAGTAAAAATCCCTGGTACAACAAGCGAGGAATTGCTTGAAATTCCAATTAAGCCAGGTCTTACCAAAGCCTTTTCCATTATCTCAGTAAGCTGCTTTTTACATTAAACGGCTCCCCTTAATTAATTCTTCTTGCTGGTCTGTGGACATGCAATGCTTTATTATGACCTCCAAATTCAAAAGCAAGAAAAATAAAGTGTAGATAAGCAGTGCACTGAGCTCCCTGTCATCAAATCTGTGTAGCATCATAGCTCCCTGCCACTGGCTGTAACTATTTCTCATAAGAGAGGGCTGGAGAAGCTTGGAGAAGAGGCCTTTAGGGTCTTTGTTATGAATAATGACATTTTCTGGGTGGAAGAGTATTTGAATACTTAGATCATACCCTTTCCTAGCAATAAATGAAGCAGGAAAAGTAAGTTTTTCACATTTCTTGCCCAACAGGGAATGCACTTGAGGTTTATTGTATGAACAAATGCATGTTCATGGTGGTCACAGTTTTTGCATGCTGGGTTCTGAAGACTGATCTGATGCCCCCCCTGCCTGGAGCTGCATCATATAAACCACAATAATCAGACTGGTTTATTTTGCTCTATACTATACCCTTCCAGCCTTCCAGTTATTTGAAATCCTACTTGGATAAGCCCAGTCTCTTGCCAATAAAATTTTCAATAGTGATAGTAGGCATTATACTTTCTATCCAGCCTAACCCCCAGTCTTATTCAATGCTATGCTAAATTTCCCCAGAAGCACCCCTTTCTTTATTCTACTGAAATAGTAGCATAAATGAGGGGTTGAAGAAATGGAATTATTGCTACAGGTAATGCTTTCTTAGTTCTCTGAGGACTTTGGGTGTCTGCTACTAATGTTTATTTCTCTCTTAAATGAATTTATCCACAAGTTTATTGTAACAGTTTTGAACCAAATTCTTCTGTATCCACTACCAGACCTTAAAGTGAAGACAATAAACTACCATTTTCAGAATTTTTTTTCAGTGTATCTACCTTTGTGTATTGCTATTAGAGTGTTCAGTTTGTACAGGTGTTATCCTTGTCTCTGTACTTTTAATGAAACACTACATGGGCACTAAAGCAAAGCACTCTGCTATTGGAGGAAAGGAAGACAAGTGTGGGCAGAGAGTCCTTCAGGCATTGGTGCATGATAATGGAAAGGGATCTAAGCTGGTGTTGAGTGATTTTCAGACACTGATCATGGTAAGATAGAAAAATGTGTCCATGTAAACTATTAATTTCCCAATAAAAAACTATGGTGATACTGCAGTAGGGGAAAGACATGTCCAATCAGTTTAATAAGAGGTTTGGATTTTAACCATGCTAAAATAAAACTTTAATAAAATTACTAGCTTGTTCAAAGATGTATAGTTTTCTCAGAAAGCATCTATTATTTCCTCTGTGGCTTGTTATTTGGATTATGAGAGATAAAGTTCTCACTTTTAGTGCTTTGTCAGTCACTAAGTTATATGGACAGGTAGCTGAATATAGGGTTGGGAATAATTAAAATCACTCCTATTTCTCTAGAGTATTCAGAATGATGACTTCAGTTTTGATGGAGAGAAGATTCTGAAATAAATTCTAATTGCTTATATTGAAAAGGATTTAAAAAATCAACTCTAGAAAATAAAATGAGATAACTTCTGGGGATAATGACTGCCTCCCAAGATTATGCTTGATGTATGGCTTTGCATCACTGAACACTAGGGTTATACCTCCACCGCCCTCTGAGAGGTAGTTCTTTATCCTCATCCCCACTACTAGTTTTCATTCAAACCTGGGCCTTTTCTCATAGAGACAGTCACAATTTCCTCCTGTAATCACTTCCATCCCAGCATCATGAACCACTTAGAGCAATTATTTTGGATATCAAATTGATCGTGTCAGATGTCAGCCAGCACTGCCTTCTCTTATCTCCTACTTCAGAGAAGAGGCCACACGTGCTCAAAAACTGGAGCTGTGAGGGTTCAGGAGGTATGACTTAGAATGAATCAAGCATTCCTTGAGCTTACACTCCAGTAAACAGTAAGCTCTGTTCCTCCAGACCTTCTTTTTTTCATTTGTTTTGTAGCAGTGACAGGGTTTTCCTTGGTGATAAAGTTCCCATGGTAAGATGCATGCCCTTTCAGATGAACTATACCCTGTATCCTGGCCTTTCTCCACTTGTTTTTCTACTATTGTCTATGACATTTTTTCTCAGCATTTGTGTAGTTCCTGAGGCATAATGCCTATTTATAAGTGTTTTGAAAGAATTCATTTATCCCACTGTAACTTGAAGATAACTGATTTAAGTCAGATAATCTCTTAGGCACTGAAAATACAGCCACAGACTAAACAAAGCTCAGTTTTATTGGCACTCACTTATACAATGTATGAAAAAAAATTCATAGGCAACAATCAGACTAGACTCCATGTTAATTAAAAATCTGAAAGAAAGGAAGGAAGTTTTACAGGTGAGTCTAGTGAGTGGCCATACCACTCTGCACATGCCCAATCTCATCATATATCTGATGAAAGAGCACAACAAAACTGAAGATCAAATAATTGTAAAATTCTATTAATATGCACTTTTTCATTTTCATATGATAAACAATATACAGAACATGATGGAATTATTTTGCTTGTGTGATACTGGAATCTTGCTCATGTGTGATTGCTTTGCTCATAAATTGTCTTTCTTATTTTTTTTAATTTAAGGGAGAGGTGAGAGAGAGAGAGAGAGAGAGAGAGAGAAAGACCATAGCACCTTTCCACCATTTGTAAAGCTTCTCCCAATGTTCTTGTGCTCTCCTGTGGTTTCTGCCTTTGAAACCCAGGTCCCAGTGCTCAGTAAATAACATGTTCTACTGTTTTATGATATCTCCTTAGCCCCCAAATACGATAGAATTGGTAATGATTTTCTTATTTTATGCAAAATTTGTGTATTATAACTTAGATAGAGATATTTTACATTCAGATGTTTAATCACCTCTTCCTCATTTTTGGAAGCTTGAAAGCAGCACTTCAGAAGAAAAATGTATCTAAACACATATCTTCAGTTCTTATCTATGGCTTATACTCAATATTACTCTAGCTGGGTCATTTTGCCATGGGCTTTCCTTTATTAATTTCTAAGAGATTTTGTTTTGTCATCACTGGGGCTTCACTGCTACATGTTAAGCTTTTGAGAGAGAGAGAGAGAGAGAGAGAGAGAGAGAGAGAGATTGGCAGAGGGGAAGGAATATCACAGCACTGAAGCACTGAAATTTCCTCCAATACAATAAGGGCAGGGCTCCAATTTGGGTCTTGTGTATGGCAAAGCAGGTACACTATTCAGAACAATTATTATTGTTCAATGAATTTATTTATTTATCTGTTTACTTATTTGAGTATCTCTATTTCCTGTGCCAAAACAATGCTCAACTCTGGCTTTGGTAGTGAGGGAGATTGAACCTGGGAATTTGGAGAATTGTGCATAAAGGTCTTTTTCCATAATCTTTATGCTATCTCCCTCTACCCTAAAGAGTTTTTATTCAATTTAACTTTTAAAGATATAAACACTTTATTTGTTTTATATATTCTGTTTATTATTCAATTTCTTCTTATAATTGGTTTATAGCATACCCCTATATGATTTTCCGTTTTTATTTAGAAAAAGTTATTGTCTTAATTAATTGTGCATTTCATGATATTCTTAGATTTTCACAGTCCAGCACATTTTGTCATTATTTAAATATAGTCATGCATTCATTTATCACATAACTCATAATGCATTAGAAACATTTTCATGTCTACTGTGGAATGAGCATTTAAATTGCACCAATAGTGTTTCAGTGGCTTGGCTTAAGAAATAAGTAACCAAATTGTCTCTAAGACTTTGTGAGAACTATAGAGACTTGGGGCAGGCACAGAACTATGGTGCTGGGTGCAATGTGGAGTCATACTTCTATAATATTATTAACTATTATTAAATCACTAATACATTTTTAAAGAAAGAAATAAGCAATTTTTCTCTACTGTGACTAAGAATATTTATTTGTCATACATATTTTCTAGGTTCTTTAATGTCTTTGTGCTTCCATTTATTACTTGTTATCTTTCCCTCCATTGGTTAGTACATGGTTTTAATATTTTTGTTGACAAAAAAATTTCGATGACTATTGAAGTCTGTGACACTGGGCAAATTACAGAAGCACTTGGAGGCTCAGTCACTATTTGTGCAATTAAGATAATAGTTTGTCTCATAAATTACTTAGTGAATTTTCATTATATAATGCATGGAACCTATTTCTTCAGTAAAATCTTGCATTGCTCAAATAAATTCTACATTTAACTTTATAAAACTGTCACAGTATATCTAATACTAGAGAAGGCTGATATTAATCATTTTGGGGGATAGTGGTTTACAGTACATTGTAGACACATGGGTAAAATTTCTCATTCCATCCCAATGTCTGCAAATCATTCTCACCTTAAACAATTTGTTCTGCTTTGTATCTCACCTCCAGAGTATTTCTGTTTCCACTATCACATCCCAAGACCCTAAAGATCTCCATGCCTCTTTCCCCTTCTCTTCCTTCCCTCTCTAGAATCCTTTGCTTTTATAGAATACACTAAACTCAGTCCAAGTTTTACTATCTATTTTCTGTTTCTATTCCTATTAAGCTCTGTCTTCAAGTAAGACCACGTTTTTGTGTTTTCCAATGATCATTTCTGAATAATATTTTAATGATAAAAATATGTTAAAAATTTATATTAATAAACTGTAAATTTGTTAAATATGTTATTTTGATTTGCCAAGTAATCAGTTTACTGCTCTCTTTCCTTTCATTTTTTCCTTTCTTTTTTCTTTCCTTCATTTTTTAAAAATTTTTATTTATAAAAAAAGAAATTGACAAAAACCATAGGATAAGAGGTGTACAACTCCACATAATTCCCACCACCAGAACTCTGTATCCCAACCTCTCCCCTGATAACTTCCCTATTCTGGGGCAGACAGTATGTTGTCCAGCCTCCCTTAGGAGGATGGACCATTCTCTACCATTGTTGATTCAAGTTGAGGACAAGGCCCTATAGAGTTCCACCAAGGGATCTATAGTGTTGTTACTGATAGAGATGACAGGTAACATTGGAGAGAGGGGTTTATTCAGGGTCTAGGCCCATCATGTCTGTTTGAGAATCTCAAGATTTCTCAACTAGGGCCACAGCTGATGAGGTGGCCTAATAGTGACTAAAGAGTCATCGTTAAAGTATGCCATTTTTTTGCCCTTATTCAGCTTTTGCAGTTTTTGCTTTGATAAGGTTAGCTTTGGAGTGAGTGAGGGAAGTGTAATAGGAAGTAGATTAGGAGGGTATTTAAGTCTAAGTAGACACTGCTTAATTATGAACTTGATGACTCACTGCAGACTATTACATATTTTCGCTTTCAGGTATATATTTTTGCCCTAATTTATGGATACATGTGAACATATGCCCTATCTCATGGGACCTGGTCTATATTTAGGTTTTGGGACTTTGTTAGGAAATAGAATTAGAGAATCCTATGAGATAAGAAAGGTCTTATCTGAGTAATGAGGCTGAAGTGTTGACATTCCATGCCTGATGTCTCTGGACATAGTCTGAAGTGAAGCATGCTGTGGTGGTACTCATTGCGTTGATTAGGTTGGGATTAGCAGATGTAATATCATTTGGTATGAATTGAGAGAAGCATGCAGGAAAGTGAGCCGCACCCTAGAGGTTCCAGGACTGGGGAAAATATAGAGGAAGCAGGAGGTTCCTGCTGTCTTAGGGTTTAAGAAGGCAATATATTGTTATTTCTATAATCAAGTTATTTGTGTTAACTTTTAAAAACCCATTGTTATGATTTGCTGTATAATACATGACATCACCATAATTTATGTCCTTTGACATTATTTATATATGACTGTGTCTTATAAAGTATCACCTCTGGTTGTTTCTGTTCTCTCTGGTTTAAGCTTTTAGAAGAGTCAAGATGTCAAAGAACAAGTCATATTGGAAATTTATTAACAATTTGAGACCACTGTTAAAATTCAGTCTGATTACATGTTTGAAGTCTTAAGTACTTAGATTGAAGGAACATATACTCAGCCTATGGTCTGTCCATTAAAAGCTTTGAGACATTCAATCAGTTTCCCCCCTCTCATATTAATTAAATATTGATTTATGAGATTACAGGTTAATAGGCGTATACATCAACACCATTCCTACCACCAAAGGATTAGTTGTGCCCCCCTCCCCCCACCCCCAGTGAAGCTGAACTTCTACTCTCACCCTCTACCCAGAGATTTTTACTTTGATGCCCTAATCTAAACTCAGTCAGATCTTGCTTTGAGTTTCCCTTTCTGTTCTCCTTTCTCAACTTCTGTTTTTGAGTGGGATCATTCCATACTCATCTTTGTCTTTCTTATTTATTTCACTTAACATAATAGAGTTAAAGAGAGCACAGCCTCAAAGCAAAGCTTTTTTCAACGCAGTGAGATTCAGGCCCAAATTTGGACTGCACATATGGCAAAGCATCTCACTTTTCTTTATGTATGACATAGTTAACTTTCCTTGGTTCTAGTATTGGCATTAGTGGTGATAACTAACAGAAATGCACTTCAGTCCATTGGGAGACACAGTGATTGTAACACTAGTGTATCACTTAAATATAATAGTGGCACAGTAGTTAATAAGTGACTCAATGAATAAAAGGTTTATATGTGTAAAGACTCTTATGTCCCTAGCATTGCATACACAGGAATAGCATGATGCTCTAGACTTTCTCATGTTTTGGGGGGGATGGTTGTTGTTTAATGAAATATATTGATAAATCTTTTTTAAAAAAACCTTATATTCACAGCAGTTGTTTAAAACTGAAGCCCTGTTTTTATCTTTGTAAATGTATGTATTTCTGTGTGAGATAATCATACTGGGTTATTTTCCTATTAAAGTAATAATGTTATCATGTTCAAATTCTCTTTGCCTATTTTTTTCTGGAAAGAACACTGACATGTCTGTGATATGTCTTTGTAAAAGTTTGAAAAAATATATATACACACACATAATCTCCAGTGAAAGAATTGCACATTTTTCTTTTGCTGGTGTTATTTCCAAATTCAGCATCAATTTTATGCCAGTTTTATATAATCAAATGCAAAGTTTGCATGCATTATTTGTAATTTGACAGCTTAAAATAGTATTGGCTGATATTCTTTCAGAGAAAAACTTGGCCTGAACATTATTTGGGGGAAATTCTTTGAGCACTTTTATAATTTTATACCATAGTTAATGAATGGTTGGTTTTCCTTTTCAGTCCCCTTTAATAAATTTCAGTAATTCATGTTTTGCTAGAAAATCATAGATCTATCAATAAATTATTGATATATGTTATTAAGTTTATAAGGACATACTGTATCCCACTGTAGTTTTTTCACTATTCTCATGTCTGTTTGTATATCTTATTTTGCACTGTAATGCTATGCAATTTTGTAGTTTTGTTTTTTCATTTTTATACTAATAGGGATATATCCATCTTATCACTCCTTCTAAGATTATGTCTTTGATACTTTTTAAAGATTTATTGTTTACTTATTTTATAGAGACAGATAAATTGAGAGGGGAAAAAGGAGATACTGAGGCAGAGAGAGAGAGACCCCATAGCACTACTTCACTACTCATGAAGCTTTTCCCCTGCAGGTGGAGACCAAGGGTTTGAACCTAGGCTTTTATACACTATAATGTTTGGACTTAACCAGGTGCATCACCGTCTAGGCCCAATTTGTTTCTTTATAGTGTATCATACTCAAAATTTTTACTTTTAGGCTTTATTCTTATTAACTACTTTATGTGGATTTTCTAAAAAGTTTTCTTTGTTATTTATTTCAATAAATAAATAAAAGTTAATTTTATTAGCTTTACTGTATCTAATAGCAAATTGTATAAACATACAGGTTTAAATAAATGTAGCTTTGTAAATTCAGGAAGTAAATTTAGAACTACAGCAATATGTTGACAATAATTTTGAATATGGTCTTTGTATTTTTACATAACAGTTTCAGTGTTTATTCTTGGTTACTTTTTTCTTTATTGGGGTTAATTGTTTACAGTGAACAGTGAAATACAGTAGTTTGTACATGTGTAACATTTATCAGTTTTCCACATAACAATTCAACCCTTTCTAAATCTCCCTCTGCCATCATATTACAGGACCTGAACCACCCCACCCCCGAGTCCTTTTCTTTGGTGAAATACACCAAACTCAGTCCAAGTTCTGCTTTGTGTTTTCTTATTTTTCAAATTCTTTTTTATTAGTGATTTAATAATGATCATCAATATAACTCCATACAATTCATACAGTTACCACCATCAAGGTGCCATATCCCATCCCATCAATTGGAAGTTTCCCTATTCTTTATCCCCCTGAGAATATGGACCAAATATTTCCAGGAAGTGCATGAGGTGGGAGTTCTGCCTTCTGTAATTGCTTCTCCACTGGACATGGCTGTTGAAAGGTGGATCCATACCCACAAAAAGTTTCTATCTTTCTCTAGTGAGGCAGGGTTCTGGGGAGATTGGGCTCCAGGATACATTGGTGAGGTCATCTTTAAAATTAATTTTGCTCTAAATGTCAACCAAAATAAGAATATATACCTTTTTATGCATAGATATTTGTTATTAATTTTTATAATTATAATTATTAAGTTGGTATCATTGAAAGGTTGTTTGTTACTGTTAAACATTAGTCTCTCTTCATTATAATTAGTCATAATTACTGGTTCAACATCGACTTTAGAACCAATGAAATTTTCTCTCTCTCTCTTTAATATTGAATGTTATATCCCATGTAAATTTTACATTCACATCAAATAAATGTATATTATTTTATGTAAATAATAATGAAACTTTGAGTACTAAAATTATCCATATCATATTTTAAATATGTTTTCTTCTCAATGTGTCTATGACTGACATTTGTACTTCAGACTTCCACTGTAACTATGGCATTGCCAATTTCTCTTTGGATATAAGTATATGCAGATGAAAATTGAGGTCTTCAAGTTGGAAGGATCTAGGAAACCAATCTTAGATACATCCCAAGGGGCCCATGATTTTACTAATTTTTGCCTGAGCCTAACAACTAACATACAGATGGACTAAATGTATTGTCTAGGGAGATAGTGTCAGAGTTGGGAATAAGACTAAAAGGCTGGATCATGGAAGAGAGTAAATACTATTAATAGTAAACTCCATCAAATTTATCTGGGGTCCATATTCAGCAAAGGAGCCTGTGTAACATCTGGATCCCTTTAGGTCTGGTCTGAGCTTGCATTCTGGAGCTATAGCTCAGCATTTAAGGCTGCACCCAAATCAGGACCAATTTTTCTCAAGTGGCAAAATATGTTGACCCAGCCTCCCTTCGGAGAGTGGGGTAGTTAGTCCCTACTATTGTTGTTTCACCTTTAGGGTAAGGTAATATAGAGGCCCACAAAAGGGTCCATGGCTGCTCCAAGATGGCCAATGATGGTGGAGATGGGGATCCGATAGAGGTCTAAGCCCATCATATCTATGTGGGAATCCCAGACTTCCCTGACTTCCCCAGATGATGCAGTGGCCTGGTAGTGACAGAAAGAGCCATCATAGAAGTGTGCCAGTCTCTTGCCTTTATCCACCTTTTGTAGCACTTACTTTATCTGACTAGGTTAGCCTTAGGGTGAGAGTGGAAAGTGAAATAGGAAGTAGGTGAAGAGGGTATCCAGGTCTAATTAGAAACTATTTAAATATTTCATGGTGTCTTTTTTGGGTCTTTCTACATGTTTGTTGCACTCATTGAGTCGTTGAAAAGTATTGTGCACTTTTTTTTAATTTTATTTTATTTATTTTTTTATTTTATTTTATTTTTTTTTCTTCGGGACCAACGATCACCAGCTGCCCAAACAACAAAAATTATGCTTCCGAAATCTCTTGATGTCGATTCCGCACGTAGAGCAAATGAGCTGCCCTACGTGTGTCACTCACGACAGAAGCCCTTTTTGTGTGCACTTTTTTAAGGTATATATTTCCACTAAATTATGGACACATGTGCACATATGGTCTATCTCATGGGTCCTGGTCCTGGTCTATATTTAGGTACTTTGGCTTTGTTAGGAAGTATGCCATCCAAAATGGAATTAAGGAGTCCTATGAGCTAGGAAATATCTCACCAGAGTATTGGAGCTGAAGGGTTGACATCCCATGCCTGGAGTCTCTGGATTCAGTCCAAAATAAAAGATGACGAGGTGGTAGAGGTTGTATTTATTTAGGTGAGCTTAGCAGATGCAGTATCAAATGGTATGAAAGAGAAGCATGAAGAAAACATGCACTTAACCCACTGCTCTATGCCCGACTCCCTCTTTTTTATTATTTTTTAAGATTTTATTTATTTAAGAGAAAGATAGGAGAGAGAGAGAGAGAGTGAAGAACTAGTACATGGTGCTGGTACATGTGCTGCCAGAGACTGAACTAGGGACCTCATACTTGAGTGACCAATGCTTTATTCACTGCGCCATCTTCCAGACCATGGAGACTCAAGGTTTTTCTTTTCCTTTGTCCTTTCAGCTCCTTTTTTTCTGGTTTATAGATGAGTTATAATTTTCCACTATGGTTCCTCTTTGTCCTATCCTCTATAGTTTATCTACTAAGGGCCTGAAAATCCTATTCCCACTTAGAATTCCCAGGATTTGAATCAGTTTTTTTGGGAGAGTCTGTCTGGTTGCTGTCTTGGGCCTCCATCTTGACTCTGCCTCTCTCTCTTTGTATTCCTAAGAAATTGTTCCTTTACATTGTTCAGTGTCTTATTATTCATTTCATGAATACTGTAATTTCATTGTGGATTAATATTTTTTTAATTTAAGATACTATTCTTTTATGTTTACCCTTCTATTCTCTTTTGTCTCAAACTATTTTTGCTACAGCTGCCTACAGCTGCCTTCTGCATTTTCATTTGCCTAGTTTATATCTGCTCTCCCCTTCTATAATATTTCTCTGAATTTATTAGTGAATGAAATAAAATTGTAAGCTCTTTATTATGTACAATGTGATGATGTATGTTGCAAAAGATTTCTCTCACCAACTTAATTGTTGTCTATTACCTGACATATATCTCTTTTTGTGTGTGTGAAAACATTTAAAATCTAGTCCCTAGACATTTCAGTTGTACAGTAGTGTTAGCTATGACAGTTATGTTATACATTAGCAGTAGGTTTCTAGATCTTATTCATCTTTCATAGTATTATTTTTGGCTAGAGCACTGCTAATCTGTGGTTTATAGTAATGCCAGGATTTAAACATGTTGCCTCTGGTACCTCTGGCAAGAAAATCTGGTATGCTACTGCTGGCATATTTCCTTTGGTCTAATCTTATTCCTTTTAAAACCATAGTTATGGGAGTCAAGCGGTAGTGCAGCGGGTAAAGCGCAAGTGGCAAAGTGCAAGGACCAGTGCAAGGACCTGCCTAAGGATCCCAGTTGGAGCCCCCAGATCCCCACCTGCATGGGAGTTGCTTCACAAGTAGTTGCTTCTCTCCCCTCTGCCTTCGCCTCCTCTCTCCATTTCTCTCTGTCCTATCCAAAAATGACGACATCAATAATAATTACAAACAGCAATAATATATAAATATAAAATAATAATTACAAACAGCAATAAAATATAAAACAGCAAGGGCAACAAAAGGGAATAAATAAATAAATAAATATTTTAAAAAATCTAGAGGTGTACATATATTTACCAACCTTTCTGTATCTCCACTACACTTAGTACCTAACAATCACTCTTCTACTTCTGTTTTCTTTGTAATTTTTGTTTCATATTTACTTGTCTGTAAATAATATAATTCATTTTTGTACTTTGACCTTACTTGAGACACTGATTTTTTAATAATTTGTTTTTATGTATAAGGATCAGACTTCAAGAGTGTTAACTTTCACCTTTGAAGTGAAAGGTTTCATTTTGCCATACAAGCCAACTGCATAAAATTACACAATGATGTTATTGCAGGGATTTCACATTCTTTTTTTTTTTTTTTTTAATTTTTTATTTAAGAAAGGATTAGTGAACAAAAGCATAAGGTAGGAGGGGTACAACTCCACACAATTCCTACCACCCGATCCCCATAACCCACTCCCTCCCATGGTAGCTTTCCCATTCTCTATCCCTCTGGGAGCATGGACCCAGGGTCGTTGAGGGTTGCAGAAGGTAGAAGGTCTGGCTTCTGTAGTTGCTTCCCCGCTGAACATGGACGTTGACTGGTCGGTCCATACCCCCAGTCTGCCTCTCTCTTTCCCTAGTAGGGTGTGTCTCTGGGGAAGCTGAGCTCCAGGACACAAAAGCCTAGACCAAGTAGATTAGAAGCTTCCAATAGCACAGTTATATACAAGATACTGGGTACTGTACAGCAAACCATAACAAAGGGACTTTTCAAAGTTAACCCAATTAACAAATAATGTGATGATAATATTAACTATTGATTGTCTTTTTGAACCCTAAGACAGCAGGAACCTCACATCTTCACTATAGAGCCCCTACTTCCCCCAGTCCTGGAACCCTTGGATAGGGCCCACTTTCCCGTATGCATCTCCCAATCCAAACCAAATAACATTGCATCTGCCGATCACAACCTAACCAAAGCAACGATTGCTACCTCAACATGCTTCACCTCAGAATGTATCCAGAGACTTCACGTGTGGAATGACAACCCTTCAGCTTCATTACTCGGGTGAGACCTTTCCTTTAATAGTACACTCTAATTTCATCTCAGGTAGTTCACTTTCTAACAAAGTCCCATAACCTAGATATACACCAGTTTCTGTGAGAGAGAGCTTATGTTCACACGTATCCGTAAACTACTGAAAAATATATACCTGAAAGCAGAAGTACACTAGAGTTTGCAGTGAGTACCTCCCTAACACTTCCTCTCCACTATTCCAAGCTTGGGATCCATGATTGCTCAACAAATTGTTTGGCTTCATATGTTAACTCTCTTTTCAATCACCAGGTTCCAGATGCCACCAGGATGCTGGCTAGGCTTCCCTGGATTGAAGACCCCACCAATGTGTCCTGGGATTTCACATTCTATAAAACAAGCATATAACTCAGTTAGCAATAAAGGGTCCTAAGAGTACTTAAAGTGGAGGTTTAAGAGATCAAAGGACTAACTGAAAAACAACAGTAGAAACTAGAATAGTTCTATTGCAGCTACCTTTTACAGTGAGGAAGTAGTCTCTTCAGAACAAGAGTCCTCAGCAGTCCTCACCTGAGAAAGTTTAAAGATCTTGGGATTTGAATCCAGAAGTTGCCTTAAATATGATTTAACTTGATACCATTTATACTATATTTCAAGGACACCTTGCTAATTTTAAGTTGGCATAATTCACACACCTAAGTTTCATCTATTTTTGTCTTCTACATAACTGCTAATAATGACAATGTCATTTTCTCCCCTTTTGCACCAATGGGATGTTTCTTCATCTCAGTAGCCCCCACCTTATCATTAGACAAGGCTATTGAGATATACATCTCAATGTATATAACATTTTGATCGATTAAAATCACTATGATATCAGCAATAAAATATTTTTATGACTGATACATTTTTATTCCAGCTCTCTTAATACTTTTTTTCCCTTTTTTTAAGTATATGGGAAGTTATTGCTTTTATGACTGTGCTGAAATATTCCACTAAGTTGAATAAAAATTTATTTTATTCCACCATCGAGTGAATGGTATGTCAAGGAATATGAAAATAACCTGGACTCTTCTTTCTAGGACCTTCTTTGTCCTTCACAAGAGTAACCACAAATGTTTCTTACAATACTTAGGAGCTGTTCTTCATGTTTAATTCATTTCTTTATTTAAGTATTTAATTATTTGTATTTTTAAAGTATTTATTCATATTTTATTTATTTATTGGATAAAACAGATAAATCAAGAGGGGATACGGAGACAGAGAAGGTTCGAGATAGACACTTTCAGCACTGCTTCATTACTCAAAGTTTTCTTCCTGCAAGTATGGATCAAGGCTTAAACCCAGATCCTTGAACATTATAATGTGTGCTAAACCAGGTATGCCACTGCCTGTTTCCTATTTGTTTATTTGTGAAAGAGAAATATAGAGAGAAGAGAGAAAGAGAAGAGACAAAGACAGAGAGAGGGAGATAACCAGAGCATCACTCTGGTACATGTGATGTTGAGTATTAAACACAGAACCTCATATTCATGAGTCAAATGCTTTTATTGCACCCTCTCTTGATTCACTAATCTTTTTTCTTTCTTTCCTTTCTTTTTTTCTTCTTTCTTTTCTTCCTTCCTTTCTTTCCACAGAGTGTGATTCAACACTGGTTTATGATGATGTTGTAAGGGGTTGAATTTGAAACTTTGGAGCCTTAGACATGAAAGGGTTTTTTTTTTTTGCATAATCATTATGGTATCTTCCCTATAAATAACCTCATTTTTTTTTCTTTCTTCTGTCCACTCTATTCTATCTTGTGTGCCAAAGTAAAATGTATCATATAATTTTAGTCAATTATTTGAAAGTGGATGTCCACAAGTTGTAATAATAATACAAAGAACAATAACATATTCTATGTGAATTGATAAAATACTAATGTATTCCAGATTACTGCATGTATGCTGTATCATTTGATATGTGACAATGGTAGTGATCTCTTATCCTTAAATACTGTAGCACAAAGATCCAAATAAGAAGGGCATTATTTTAGATAACCACAGCACAATAGCTAGTTCAATGTATTTAATATTGATAGATTATCAACTAATGTGCAGCCTATATTTAATGTTGCTTATTTTCCCAATAATGTTAATTAAAGCAAAGTATTTTTTCTCTTTTACTTTTTTTTGTCGTAGCTTGGGTTTTTCTCCTGCAGATTTGATGCAGAGATGGAGAGAACAAAAGAAAGATACTATGGCGGGGGGTTCCTGGAAGATGGCGGACTGAGAAGCTGCTAGTGGCCTGAGCTCTGACCACATCTTCTGGAAACGGTAGGATTTTCTGCTTTTAGTAGTCCAGTCAATAAGGGGTCCTAGCGGTGACACCAAAGAGGTGACTATAACTTAATTTGGGTTAAAAAAGAGTAGAAAAAAGGGGAAATTTTTTTCTTTCTTTTAAATTATTAAGCACACCTCCTCCCCCTTCCCCCCCATAACCAGTCCCTGGGAACCAGCTCCTAGCAGGCTCCCCTGCTGAGCCTCTTTGTTTACCAAGATTCCTGTCCCACCAGGGAGTATCATTCATTCTAAGTCTACACCCTACTGAAACCTCTGGCCTTTTTTCTTTCTAAGGAGCCAACCCCCCACACCTCACCCCACATAGTTAATTAAATAATTAAAAATAAATAAATAAATAAAACTCTTTCCTTTCACCACTCTTTTATGACTGTTATTTTTCTTATCTTTTTCTTTTCTCTCTCTCTCTCTTTTTTTTTCTTTTCCTCATTCTTGTCATCCTTTTTTCCTTAATCCTACAGCTTCCAAAGCCACAAGCCCCATCCCCCACACTACCAAACTGTGCTTTTTTGAATTCACTGATACACATTTGGGAATTATTTGGGGGAAGAATTCTCACTCAGAGTTGCATTCTCACTTCGAGTATCTCTGCTCAACTTCCCTTCCTCCTTTAGATACCCTAGG